>NC_043705.1:78517977-78541868 GCF_006229205.1 Suricata suricatta | reverse complement strand
GGGGGGGAGGGACCTGACATGATAAAGGACTAGAGACCTAGAAACATTCTTTACAGATGGCAGGTGTGAGATTTGGCACAAAAATACACCCTCAAAAATGAATGCATCATTCGGGAAGGCAAGTACTATCCTCCTAGATCCAGTACTGTAAGAAACTAGAGAGATGCAGAATTGAGTAAAAACCCACTTAACCAAGATCTGGTTCTAGGAGAGCCAAAATATGGGAATATTATGTATTATATAACAGCCTATTGCTGTAGTCAAAGAAAATGGAGCCCTTAACAAAAACCTGGAAAAACTACAAATATATTATATTCGGAGAAAGAGAGAGTCAATTTCTATTGAAGAAATAACATTTTCAAAGAAATGACCATTCCTTTCCCCCAAAGCTCTACCATTACTTGGTTTCACAAGAAATACTATGAACTAGTTAACACAAAAGGCCATTTAGAACAGAAAATAAGGAAGATTTCTAAAGCCTCATATTTCAAGGATAAGTTTTATAACAATTTTTATTTTAATTTAAAAAGCTTTTAAAGACAGATGTATGGATAAAATGGAGACAAACTATGGCTGCCTGGGTGGCTCAGTTGGTTAAGCGTCTGACTTGGGCTCAGGTCATGTTCTTGCGGTTTTTAGGTTCTAGCCCCATGTCGAGCTCTGTGCTGACAGCTCAGAGCCTGGAGCCTGCTTCAGATTCTGTGTCTCCCTCTCTCTCTCTCTCTTCCCCTCCCCTGCTCACACTCTTTCACTCTCTCCAAATTAAATAAACATAAAAAAATTTTAATATGGACACAAACTAAATGCCCTGTGATAGATGAGTGGATAAAAGGAAAGTAGTTATAAATAAAATGGAATATTATTCATTCTATTTTGTTGTTGCTGCTGTTGAGAGAGAGAGAGAAAGAGTGAGCAAGCACACATGAGCAGAGGAGGGGCAGAGGGAGAGAGATAACTTTAAACAGTCTCCACACCCAGTGCAGAGCCCAATGTAGGGCTCAATATCATGACTGTGAGATCATGGCCTGAGTGGAAATCAAGAGTCAGACACTTAACCAACTGAGCCACCCAAGCAGCCCATGGACTGTTATTCATTCTTAAAAAGAAGGAAAGTCTGCCATTTGCAACAACATGGATAAACTTGGAGGACATTATGCTAATCGAAATAAGTCAGGTACAAAAGGCAAACACTGCATGATCTCCTTTATTTGTGGAATATAAAATAGACTCAGAATCAGAGAGTAGAGTGGTGGTTGCAAAGATGTGAGGAAAGAGGCAAATGAGATGTTGGTCAAGGGTACAAAATGTCATTTATGCAAGATGAATAACTTCTGGAGATCTAATATATACCACTGTGACTACAGTTAACAATATTGTATTGTATATTGGAAATTTGCTAAGAGGTTAGACCTCAAGTGTTCTTGCCATACAAAAAAAAAAAAAAAGAAGAAGATGGTGACTAGAGAAGGTAATGGATACATTAATTAGCTTGGTTGTGGTGATTATGTCACACTGTGTACCAAATCATCAAATTGTACACCTTAAGTATATATGATTTTTAATCATCAATTATACCTCAATAAAGCGCTACAAATAAGTAATGAGTTTTGATGTAATAGTGTTCAGTAAAATTTTAGCAGAAATCCAGGAATACTTAAGCACAATATAATTTCATGGGGTTTATTCCAGGACAAGATTGGTTCAATATTTGGGCATATATTAATATAATTTACATTTATATTAGGGCATATGATTAATATAATTACATTTGCATTATTTGGGAAATACCAAAATATCTGAGTATTTCTGTAGATGCTGAAAATTACTTTGATGAAATTCAAGTCTATGGCATATTTAAAACATAGCAAAATAAAACAAAAATTTCTGAAAAATTAAAAAAATAGGAAGAGTTAAAGTTTCCTTAGCATGAGAAAAATGCATTAATCTGAATCCAAAGCTAGTATTATTCACAATGAAAAGATGCTAGAAACATTTCTACTAAGGTCAGGAATAAGACAAAAATATCTATTACCACTATTGTTAAACATTTTCCTGTTGCCATTATCCAATAAAACTAGAAAGAAGAAATATAAGAAATATAAACATTGAAGAAGGTTGACTAATATTGGCAGATGACATGATTTTATACTTGGGAAGTTTGAGAGAAAATCAAGTGAAAATAACTTTATTTTGGTAATAGAACAAAATTTCACATATTCAAGTGGCTAATAATAAATATAATAAATAATATAAATATAAATAAATACTTTTATATTTATAAATATAAATAATATAAAAACTTCCATATACCTCAAAAATATTGACAAGCCAGAAGAAATATGATGAAGGAAATGTCCTGTTTATATTGGTAATGAATAATATAAATTGGATAGAAAATAAACTTTTTAAGAAATGCTCACATTCTACATTAAAGGGATTTTAAAATGTTCTTGACTGACACAAAGTCATAAACAAGTCATCATCTTACCTATTCCTGCTGTTATTTCACATATTTATTACGACACTCAAAAATGTCATCAGGATTTTATCTAAAATTGCTAGTGTGCATTATTAATTGCTTCATGACCCACTTCAGATACATGGGAGATTGACCTTCTCAGCTCCTTGAGAGAGGGCCATCTGACTCACTGTGAACCATGAAATAAGAGAGGAGGCTGTGTCACTTCCAGCAGAAGCCAGCATAAAGAACACGAGTAGTGCAATTTCTCTTTTCTACTTTGTGGCAATCTTGACGTAAGCTATGTGTTAACATGCTGGGCCTAAGGATTAGAGCTCTAAGATTGCAGCAATCTGTATTCTTGAGTAACATAGTTGAATAGAGCTGTTTTGGGAGTTTTTTGGAAATGGCAGAGTATGTGGGAGTAAAACAAAACCAAACCAAACAGAACAAAACAAACTTTTATCTTGAAACTGTATATTGAAAGTTTATGATTGCTTGTTCTTACTAATCATATTATTCAGACTTATAGTGGAGAGAAGTTGGTATCTGAAGTGACAATTTTTTACAGCAGTAATAAAATATGTGTCAATGAATTAACAGTCAAAAATTACTTCAAACATAATGGTCAATATATAAATATAATATGGAGTCAACACTTTATTAAAAATAAAGAAGTATTTAGATTAGGTTAAAATTGAAATCTGGTCATATGTCATTTAAAAAAAATAAGCAAAAAGATATAAAACATTGAAAGCATAAGATAAAGGTATCCTGGACCAAGAGAAACAAAAAGAAGCCATTATCATTTCTATTTAACGTGGTAATGAGGGACCTATATAATGTTGGATGACAAAAAGGAAATAAAAGGTGTAAGATTTTCAAAGACCATAAAATATTTAAAGAAATCTTTTACCATTCACAATTATGGTTTTCATGAAAAGCACAGGAGATCTTATTGCTATTAATAAATAATTAGTAAATTTTCTAAACATAATATAAATAATTTAAAAAATTGCATTTTTATATATCATCAAGAACCCTTTAGATATATAAAATACCACTTAAATAAGCAATAATCAGAATAAAGTGTCTCAGAATAACTTCAACAATAGCTTTACAATGATGTTTATGGAGAACATTAAAACCTTTATTGAAAGACATTAAAAATAAATACCACATTGTAATATATAACATACTTATGAGAGGAAAAAAATCCTAAGCATGGTAATTATCTTCATATTAATTCATAAATTTCTCACAATTCCAAAAAAATTCTTTCATTTTTTTTTAATTTGGCATGTGGATTCTCACCATTATATGGAAAAGCAAATGACTAAGAGCAGCCAAGAAATTTTCATAGAGGTATTTAGTGAGGCTTAATCCAACAAATATTAGTTTGTAATATGAAGCTCTAACAATGAATAGGATCTTAGACAAAAACAGTTTTGTGAATTTAAAAAAATAAAATGCCAACTCATATCACAAACAAAAAACTTTAAAGAGTTAATAAAAATATATTAAAGAATATACCACTTTGGTAGGGAAATATTTTATAAATAAGATGTGAAAACACCATAAAAAATTGGCAATTCTAATTCATTAAATAGGTATAAATTGGAGAGAAATTTGTCAGTATTTAGCAAATTTCAAGATGCATTCACCATATGATACAGTAATTTCACCTCAAGGTATAGAACACAGAAAACCTTTAACATATTTATACATGGAGACATACATAGGCAAGAATGTTTCTTGTAGCCGCATCCCTAAATTATATAATAATACAGGTTAATTTTAGTAATGTATATTGAACAAAACTGTTGAATAATATTATATATATGAGAAGATATTTTGTAAAAATATTGGTATATAACAATAATATGTGTTTTGTGTATATAAACTTTGCAGAAAAAACATAAAAAGAAATGGATGAAAATACCAATACCCAAATTTTGGAAAATGGTTAAGTATTAGGAGAAGAGGCGGGGAGTGGGATTTCTAAGTGCAATATTCATGATTTCAACCCACTGTATAAGTTGGAGTGGGGATACACAGGTTTCTTATTCTAATTTTTAGTTTTTAAGAATGTCTAATATATTTTATAATATTTTTGCAAAAAACAAAGTTTAATGTTTAACAGTCATTAAATATGAAAGACCTAACCAATTTAATATTTTTAAAAGAAAATTTTATGAATTTATGTGTAAGAGAAGCTTTAATTTTTGGAAAATACCCTTTTAAATCATAATGTAATTGTTATTGTCAAATAACAATCTTGGATAATCCACATGTGTTTTTTAGAGAAAGAAATAATGTTTTTAGGATAAAACTCTAATTATAAATTAAACCTACTTCTATAAAAGTAGATGAGAGGATAAGTGGAATGTTATATAAATTTAAATTTGCTGATATTATATATCTTTTATCTTAGATTTCTAAAGCATATGAGCAAAAGTTATAGAAGTTACATTCTTCAGAAAATTTTTTTTTAGTGATTGGTAAACTAGTCAGCTTTAAGAACATAATATAATTCAGAACGTAAAATCAGTAGATGACTGATTCAAGTTTTAATAACAGCCAGTAACCTGTCCTTGAACTTAATTTAGCCAAGTCATTCTAACTTATGTTCTTGTCCTTTGCCTTTCTAGGAAGTATCAGAGCTACATAGCTTGAAATATGAGCTTATGTGAACTAGCCTTGTCAAGGTAACTTCTAAACATAATGAGTGTGCTTTGGCAAACCTTGGTAAGTGTAGGTCATTTTGTCAAGCTATTCTGTTACAAGATCATGATGATACCTTTGGATTCAAACCATCATGCTTGAGCAGTTGCTGCATAAGAGGAATTTACCTCTATTAAACTGACATAGGAAAGTTCTGCCTTCTTGATAAGATGTTTCAAATAAAATACTACAATTAGAATTGACTGTTCCTGTAGATATCTGCTTCAAAATGATGTCTGCCTAAAAAAGTATCTGCTGCAACCTTTAACAACTTCCACCAGTAATAATGTTAAAGATTAGAAAAGATACAAAAACTCATGACAATTTAAATGATGACTGGTAAACAATCTATTTTCCAAGTCAGGGAATTAGCCCTCAAGTTTCATAACCTACAATTATAGGATACACATGCTTTCTGTAAAACAGACTAAAATTCAAAGACAAAAAAAATAGTTTGTACATTTATTTCCTAAGTTAGAGTCTTAGGGTCAATAGTGTTGCAGATACATTCTAAGGTGGTCCCTATCACCCCTGCCACCTGACATTTATACTTTGCACTACCAACAGCATGTGCAAAAGTGATAGAAGTCATTCCCATGATCAAATATCTTATGTGAGGTTTCATCTTGCTAGTCAGCTCCCTTTAGAGATTCTTCTTGTTGGTTTGAAAAAGTAAGTTCTCATTGTGGGAAAGACTCCCTGCAAGGAATTGTGGATTACTTATATAATCTGAGAGTTGCCCGTAGCCAACAGACGGCAAGAAGCAGACACCCTCAGTCCTGCGACGATAAGGAAGTAAATGCTGCCAGAAAACACAAATGATCTTGGAAGTGGGTTCTTCCCCCATTAAGCCTTCAGATGAGAGCACTACTCAGCCGGTATCTTCCTGACAGTCTTGTGAGTGCTTGACGAGAGAACGTACACAAGCCATGCCCAGATTCCTGGCCCATGCTGACCCTAAGGTAATAAACGTGTGTTGTTTTAAGGTGCTAAGTTTGTGATAATTTATTATGCAACAACAGACAACTAATAAATATGGTAACCAGAAAATTACACAGCCTTTCCCTTTTGAATGTTGATAAAGAGTCCTCATAAGTAGAGTACTATAGGAAAGACAAATAAATAGCTGAAGAAGATCTATTATAGCAGAATATGCCACAGTATGAAGTTTTTTTCAAGGATGTATAAATTCAAATATCAGAATAAGTTACTAGAAGTAGAATGACTCCCTGAGGTAAGAGAGAAATAGTGCACTGACTACTGCACTAGAATACTACAGTATTGCATTAGAATAGTAGTGTACTGCACTAGAAGCAGGTCAATGGATCGGATCTGTGTATCAACTTGTTCTCTAGTTATAATTAAGGGGAGAGATGCTGGAAGTCATTTCTGAAGTTAGGCAGGTTTGCAAGGCCAGGACCTCCCACTGTCAGATGGTGACTGACTTTTACTTGAGCACCGACCCCCAAGGCACCTGGCTGACTGGTATCAGACCTTGTGAAGGAGCTTACAGAAGTTTCTTCTTTTGTGATTATAGGAGCAAATATTACATTTCTCGAGAAACCTGTTTTTCTTCCCCTCGAGAAAACAGGCTATTGGCCCCTGCTCACAAAAGAACTAACTCTTGCTTTTAATATGCTAAAAACATTGCCTTGTATTTGAATGCTAAAGATACTTTCCTTCCCCATGTGAGAAGCATCTAGTCACCTACATCAATCACTATTGATAAAGATTATACATGAGTCTTCTACCAATCTATGTTCTGGGGAATTTTTACATTCCAAAGAATTTGTCATCAGAAATCATTGTCTAAAATAAATAAATAAATCATTGTCTAAGGCAATTGCCACTTCTGTTTTGTACCCCAAACATTTTTCCAGTAAATAAAGCTGACTCTCCCTTTAGTGCAGAGATACCTGCCTGAAGAGCAGAGATGCCTGCCTGGTGAGCAGAAGGAAGCCGAGGCGCTCTCACTCCCTTTTGCCAACACTGTCCATCCTTCAGGGAGCCCTGGTCCTGCTGGAGCTGCAATCCAGCAGAGAGAGTCAGTAGAAGCTTTTGGATTGGAGCAGGGGTTGGCAAACTGTGCCTTAAAGGCCAAGTTTGGCCTCCTAACTGTTTTTGTAAATGTAGTTTCATTGGAACACAGCCACACTCACTTATTTACTCTCTTTGAATATAATGATGGAGTTAAATAGGTTTTGTGTGGCCTGCAAAACCTCAAATATTTACTACTGGGTTCCTTGCTGAAAAATGTTGTTGACCTTTAGGTTAGAATATGAAATAAAGAGGACTCTTCTATATAAGTATGCATCTATCAGCAAATATGAAATCTAAATATTAAATAGATCTTTTGTTAGGTGGTAATAAGAGAAATAGAGTTCTGAAAATATTATAATACAAGGCATAGGAATAGCTTCATGAAGGCATATGGGGATATTCCATGGTTGAAAATAACTTAAAAAACCTTCAGGATGAAAAATCAAAAAAACAATTTCAAAATGCAATTAATCAAATCTGTAACATAAGAAATTTTTCTTTTTAAAAAATTTCTATGTCTTTATTTTGAGAGAAAGAGAGGTAGAGAGCAAGTGGGGGAGGAGCAGAAAAAGAGGGAGACACAGAATCTGAAGCAGGCTCCAGGTTCTCAGCTGTTAGCACAGAGCCCAATGCAGGGCTCGAACTCACAAACAGTGAGATCAGAACTAAGCCGAAGTTGGACGCTTAACCGAGTGACCCACTCAGGCATTCCAGCAATTGTTTTGATTTGACTAAATCAGAATGTCCTTTCAGATTAAAAACTTCACAATATTTCAAAAGATAAAATCTAAATAATACACATATTGGCACCCGTTGAATTTAAAAATTGTACTCTCTCTCTCTCTCTCTCTCTCACACAGACACACACACA
Source organism: Suricata suricatta (assembly GCF_006229205.1). Classification (NCBI taxonomy): domain Eukaryota; kingdom Metazoa; phylum Chordata; class Mammalia; order Carnivora; family Herpestidae; genus Suricata; species Suricata suricatta. Next base: position 78,533,775 of record NC_043705.1, on the reverse strand, counting down.
CACACAAGAGAAAACACTACAAAAAATAACAGAATAAAAATGTTGCTGAATATAAAAAAGTTATTAGTATGGCAACAGAATTTTTTCTATGATAATAAATTAAAATAAAAAATAGAGGGCTATGGCATATACACGCTTATGCACAATATTTTCATACTCAACTAACTTGATTTTTTAGAAATGTGAGCCAACAAAGTACACACTCAAATATGTAGATGTTCAGAAACCCTATTAATGAATTAACTTTTGAATAATTACCCAAAGCACTGAAAACTGAACTAAAGTCAGTGTTTATGTATAGAACACAATTAATAGAAAATAATCAGCAGTGAACATTGAAACAAATTGCCCATATCTGAAGCTAAATAAAATTTTAAAATCGAGTTAAAACTGAACAAAAAACTGTTTAAAATGAAAGAAATGTAATTTAAAAACAAGAATTAAATAATACTACTGCAAGTTGTCTGCTATCTAGGAAGTAATAATAAGGACATTGTGTTCAGTGGTTGGGAGACTGTGAGGCTGTAAATTACAAAGCACAGTGCACAATGACACATGGCATAAGGGAGGTTCAGGAGTTATTATTTTTTTATTTAAATTCAAGTTAGTTAACATAGAGTGTCCTGTTGGTTTCAGGAGTAGAACTTAGTGATTCATCACTTACATATAACACCAAGTGCTCATCCCAACAAGTGCTTTCCTTAAGGCCCATCAGTCATTTAGCCTATTCCCTACCCACCTCCCCTCCTGCAGCCCTCAGTTTGTTCTCTGTATTTAGGAGTCTCTTATGCTTTGCCTCTCTCTCTGTTTTTATTTTTCCTTCCCTTACCCTATGTTCATATATTTTGTTTCTAAAGTTACACATATGAATGAAATCATATGGTGTTTGTCTTTCTCTGACTGATTTATTTCATTCAGCATAATACAATCTAGTTCCAACCATGTTGTTGCAAATGGCAAGATTTCAGTCTTTTTGATCACTGAGTAATATTCCATTCATCAGTTGATGGGCATTTGGACTCTTTTCATAATTTGGCTACTGTTGATTGTGCTGCTATAAACACTGAGGTGCATGTGCCCCTTCAAAACGGCATTTTTGTATCCTTTGGATAAATACCTAATAGTACAATTGCTGGGTCATAAGCTAGTTATATTTCTCATTTTTGAGGAACATCCATACTGTTTTCCAGAGTGGCTGCACCACTTTGCATTCCCACCAACAGTACAGAAGTGTTCCCCTTATCATTTTTGTCAAAATCTGTTTCTTGTGTTGTTAATTTTGGCCATTTTGACAGTATAAATTGTGGTTTTGATTTGTATTTCCCTGATGGTAAGTGATGTTGAGCACCCTTTCATTTGTCTGTTAGCCATCTGAAAGTCTTCTTTGGAAAGGTATCCATTTATGTCTTCTGCCATTTCTTCACTAGATTATTTGTCTTTTAGATGTTGCATTTGGCAAGTTCTTTATAGATTTTGGGTACTAATTCTTTAACTGATGTGTCAGTTGCAAATATCTTCTCCCTTCTGTTGGTTGCCTTTTAGTTTTGTTGTTTCACTGTGTAAAAGCTTGATGAAGAACCAAAAGTTCATTTCTGCTTTTGTTTCCCTTATCTCTGCAGACATGCCTAGTGAGAGGTTCCTGCAGCAAAGATGAAAGAGGTTGCTGCCTGTTTTCTCCTACAGAATCTCGATGGTTTCCTGTCTTACATTTAGGTCTTTTCATCCATTTTGAGTTTATTTTTGTTTATGGTGTAAGGAAGTGGTCCAGTTTCATGCTTCTGCATGTTACCGTCTAGTTTTTCCAGCACCATTTGCTGAAGAGACTGCCTTTTTTCCACTGGATATTCTTTCCTGCTTTGTTGAAGGTAAGTTGGCCATACATGTGTGGGTCCATTTCTGGGTTCTCTATTATATTTACTTTATCTATGTATCTGTTTTTGTACCAGTAACATACTGTCTTGATTAAAGCTTTGAAATACAGCTTGAAGTCTGGACTCGTGAGGCCTTCAGCTTTGGTTTTCTTTATGAACACTACTTTGGTTACTTGGGGTTCCATACAAAGAAGGAAGAATAAGGTATATTGTATGTAGAATGTATCTCTTATATGTTTTACTTTATTTTATTTTACTATTTTTTAATTTTTTAATGTTTATTTATATTTGAGAGAGAGAGAGAGAGATAGAGAGAGAGAGAGAGAGAGAGAGAGAGAGTGAGTGAGTGTGTGTGAGCAGGGGAAAGACAGAGAGAGAGGGAGACACAGAATCCAAATCAGGCTCCAGGTCTGAGTGGTCAGCACAGAGCCCAATGCAGGGCTTATCCATCAATCATGAGATCATGACCTGAGCTGAAGTTGGATGCTCAACAGACTGAACCCCTCTGGTACCCCATATGTTTTATTTTAAAGTATGAATTATCCATCCCTATCCATTTCATGATTAGAAGGATATATTCTATTATGATCAGTGTTTTTTTTATATGTGTAAGAATTATGGGGTATTTACATTCATTTTAAACTTTGTAATTCCTAAATTTATTTTTGCCAACATATATTATTTTTCAAAATAAAGACTATTATAAATATATTTGAAATTAATATATCAAAACACCTTGGATATTAGTAGTATTAGAGAAGAAATGTATTTTTAATTACTGGATTATTGTGATTGACATTAAAAATTTGTTTTTTAATAATTAGGTCAGAGACCCACTATTGTTTTCTATTGAAGTTGACTATATTAAAATATGGAATAAATTTTATAATAAATAAATAAATAAATTTTATTAAGTAAATAAGGAATGCCAATGTTTAACAGCAAAATCTTTTTTCACGTTATTAGTTCAAAAACTGGGTTATGGATACATAAAATTTGAGAAACAGTTGTTTAGAAAGTACTAGCTGTCTTCTTCCAAGCTGTAACACTCTACTTTTAAGTCAACCACCATTTTGAAATAATGTGCAATCTGGATTAATAATATGTGGCCACCAATGTTTATTAATGCCAGGCCATAATATTTAAAATTCATAACTAGGCAAGTAGGTTAAGACTGCTTATATGATGGGATATTTTATCTTTGGTGCTTAATATAAGCATGAAATGCAACACAAAGTTTAATTTGTACATGCACATATATATATGTATGTGTATATGTATGTATGTGTGTGTGTGTGTGTGTGTGTGTGTGTGTATACCTAAAGTAGTAAGATTTGGATTACTCTGTGGCATTTGAAATTTTTGTAATTGGGAAAGCAGGATGACCTGATCTCCAAGAAAGAGGGCTGAGGTTGAGGGCATGGAAACCAACATGAAGTAGGAGATAAAAAAAAGAAAAGCAGCCAGACCAATTAGCCTGATCAGGAAAAGGGAAGAAGCAGGTTAGTGCAGGATCTTCATGTGTATTGGTTAGAAATGAGGATCGTTCAGGGTTGGGATGACCAGGTAGGGCTAAAAGAGAGGACTGTGATTTACAAGGAGAGGCTTGGAGACAAATAAAAGAGGTTTGGCAACATATTCATAGTCATCAAAGCAGCTGATCTTCATAAATCTGGAGTCTGCCAGAATCATTATTCAAAGTTCCCCATGTGTAAATTAGTTCGCGGAGAAGGAACTGCCATATGTAATTATTTGTTAATAGTAGGCACATATACAGAAAGAATAAGACAGCATCAATGCAAAATATGTGCTTATTTTTAAAATAATTTGTTCATGAGAAAGAACCATTATGTTCATGGAAATGAAATAGGGAAATTCAAAAAACATTCAATATAAGATGTAAAATATCTCACAGTTAATGTTTATAGGTCAACTAGAATTACAAATCTAATTTCTTTCTATTGACTGAATATGCAGAAAATTCCTTGGTAAGGTAGTTCAAGACTATAGAATTTGTTAGTAAATATGTCAATTATTACATATATTGAGAAAACTAGGTATGTAATGGAAGTAAAAAAATTATATATATTTATGACAGCATATTCCATAATACTATTAATTCAATGCAAAGTGGAAAACTTAAAAGCAACTGACAAAAGTGATTTTTTAAAAGGAGGAACAGGGATAAAGTTGAAAGAAAATAATGTAGAGTCCAGCTGCTAACACAAAGGAGGAAATAGAAACATTTCATACTTCTTGGCATCCTCCTACTCTAAGGTTTTCTGTATTTCAGTTGTTGATGTTCCTAATCCATTAGGATTTTACTTTTTGGCAAGGTAAGAACAGACACAAGAAAAGACTTCATTGTGCCACTATAAACAAAGTTTAAGTAATTATATCTCAAAAGCTTTCCAAAAAGGATTTTCTTTTCTGGACTTTGAAACTGGGTGTTGGGGAAAGCTTCCTGGTGTGGTATTTCTCAGTTTTCATTTTCACTTTGGCTAACAGGACTGTTTTTGCACTGCCTTTTTCTTATTTTGATAGATCCAAGTTGGTTTCATTTCTTGAGTAGCCGATCACCCTGAAATTATTGCAGGTGTCTGAAGATTTGGTTTCGTCTCATGTTAGGCAGACTTCAATATACTATATTTCATTTTGTGCAGCATATATTTACCAGCTCACGTTTGCTTACCCATTCTTTATGCACTCCCAGCTCATTTATCATTCATTTGATACGTTTTATAGATTCAATATATTTGAAATTAATGAGAGGTTGGCATAGAGTTTCACTCTAATGCAAAGAAATAGGTTTCCAGAACTTAAATCAATACCTCATGAAAAATTTTTTCATATTTAAAAAGTTCTTTTTTTCTTTTTAAAATCTTGATTGGGCATATTGTTCAACAAATTCACTCTTAATTTCTAAGACTTTCATCAAGCTATAACTCTGAAATACCTTCACCATTTATCCTTATCATTTCCTTGTTTGTTTTACCAAAGTTCTCTCCCACTATCAAACCTTTTAGAAGTAATCTGGCCAAAATTTGACAATTCTTATCATTGCAAATTGCCTTATCATTAATGTAAATAGGTTATTTGGGTGGAAAGATATGACTATGAGCAATTTATCTTGCTTGGGTAAAGGAGAAATGATAAGGCCACATTCTTTGTTAAAATTTGTTCCAATAATACAATTTTAGAAACAGGAAATAGATTCCCATATTTGTTACAATTATGACAATTAAAAATAATACACTGATTCTTATATAGCACTCTTGTAGGATATGGACTAGTAAAAAGTATCATTTCTCTAATGATACAAAGTACAAATTCTACAGCAAGAATGCCTGTGGTCACAAGCTGACGCTTAGGTAACCAACTGGAGTCTTTAGCTTATACCCTTCACTAACGTAAGTTACATTTATTGAATGATTATTAAAGTACTTCCTGAATGGGCTTTGCCTGTATTAACTATGTTAATCTTCACAGCAACTCTATGAGGTAAGAATATTAATATACAAAGACAAAGAAACCAGAAATGGAAGTATTACAAAGATTAACAAAGTTCACAGAGATAGTGAGTGTGTGGCCATCATTAATTATTATTTTTTAATGTTTATTTTTTAGAGACAGGAAGAGAGAGAGAGCACGAGCAAGAAAGGGAGGGGCAGAGAGAGAGAGAGAGGCAGACACAAGTCCGAAGCAGGCTCCAGGCTCTGAGCTGTCTGCACAGAGCACAACAGGGGCCTCTAATTCACCAATGGTGAGGTTATGGACCTGAGCTGAAGTCCAAGGCTCAACTGCCTGAACCAGGCACCCTGAGTATGCCCATCATTTAAATTCAGGCAGTCTGGTACCAAAGCTTAGGTGTTCAAATGCCTACTATACAACACCTGAAGTTAGGTTCTGATATCAATTAAACCATATTCCAAGAACAGTCACTACTATCTACCTCTTTCCTTCTTTGAGAAATTTCTTCATCTTTGAGTGTTTAATAATAGCTGGCAGAGGAAGTTAGTTTGTCTACAACCATTTCCTTGTTTGCCTTCTAGAGCTGTGATGAATAGACTTGCTTTTAAAAGATATGGGTTCTGTGAGAGTTAGACTGATTTGCCCATGTATATGTTTGGAAAGAACTCAAGGCTTGGTTTCTTTTTTTCTTTCCTTTTCTTTTCATTTCTTTTCTTTCTTTCTTTCTCATTCATTCATTCATTCTTTCTTGTATTACAGTTTTAAACATAAACCCAGGGAGCACATAATAGTGCTATCACTTATTTGCTGGTTTGCTTTATTTGTAGATCTCTTACTTTCTTTTATTTATATAATGAATATATATACCCTTAATAACTGCATGATAAACTTTTTTGTCTTCTATTATAATTGGGTAATATTACAAAGATAGTCATTTCCAATCCTTTATAGCTACACATAAAAAAAAAAACTTGGTCCAGAAGGCCTATATAATTTGTATGTATGTGGCCACATAGTTCTTCAGTTACCAAATCAGGACACAACTCAGCAGGTCTGTCTATAGACTACTTCTCCTTTTACCATAGCATATAGATGGTGGATTTAGACCAAAAAAAGATTAGCTGCACTTATTTAGGCAATATGATTTGCAATTAATCTCAAGACATAAAATTGATAAGAAATAAAATTATATTCAAAAAATTGTGTAAAATAATGTTATATTCAAATGTATCTAGTGTTTATATTGTCATCAAAGAAAATTTACTAACAACACAATTTGTGAAGCTTACATGAGCAAGAGGAAACTGGTTTGTCATGTAATCACATGCTTAGAGTATGGACAGAACACTCAATATACCTTTATTCTAGAGGTGACCATCTCCTCTGATTACACACACATTGGCAGAGAAACCATTCTTACATAACTAGAATGTGCTTTAGATTCAGAAAAACCTTGATTAGAATGTTGGCAATTTCATGGACGATTTGTATGACATTGGCCAAATTACTGATATAAGCCCTCAATTTCATTGTCTTTAGAGATAATGTTGTACGTGACAGTTGCTCTCAGTTAAATATATAAAGTGTAAAGTGTTTAACACACCCTGACACAGAGTACATAATTTAATAAAAATAATATTTTATTATCTTTGTTATTGGTATTCAGTGCTCAATAAACAAAGGTATTGCAACTTTTTCTCAGGATTGTACTAGAGGATTTAAATCAAAAGGCAAAGTATGTTTGCCTTCTAGTAGTATAGATAGTCTTTTGGGAGAGAAGGTTGTGAAAAAAGTGGAGTTGTATAAAGAATCCTAAGCAAACAGTTAAAGCTAGAAACTTGAAATATTCTCTGGGGAGGTACAAGACTAGAAAACATGTAAATTCTCATTGAACGTCTTAGAGTGAAATAAGTATATATGAGAAAATACAAAATATTACAAGAAACGTTGCTACCAAATAAGATTTCTAAAATTTTCAAAAGTGCTAAAAACAAGCTGTAAACAGGATAATCAGATCTGAAGGTAGATCACTTATAAGGGCTTTATAAGTGATTTGTGAGCAAGATGTAAGCAAAGATGCAGTGAGTAGAAGAATGGAATGGACTTGCCAAATTTAAGAGATTTAGAGAAGGCTCTCAGTTGTGAGTTGACAAATTCTACATTGCTGACTATAGAAATCTTTATTTAGCAGAAACGGAAATTCTTGTCTAGGAATTAGAAAATATAAAAACATGACCAATGGTTCAAAAAAAATCTATGATTCATTCCTAAATGACAGGAAATATTCAATGGACACACAATAATGGGATCTAAAATATCTTTTAAATTCTGGACAAAGATCCCACTGATAGGAGTAATAATACAATCTCAAAATTGCATCATTTAAAAATAATTTTATTTAGCCTTGAATCAGATCTACCATTCAGTTGTTAATGTTTGTGCTAGCAGTTGATATGAATTTGGTGGTCAGTGTTGACTGCTTCTGTGCCTGTAATACTTAACTTTCGTATGCCATAAACGATGATTTTTGTTTTGTGTTTTCTACAAAATGTAACATCTTGGGTCATAAATTTGTAGGCAGCTCAACTAATGAGACACAAAAGCAAGTTCCTGGTTGGACAACTCTAATTTCACTTATGAAATAATTTTATAATAACAAGTTATCATCAGATAAGGTAAAAATTTTACAAGTCCATCAACCATTGATTCATTGATGAGCATTTTCCAGTTTATTCCAAGAGGTAAAATATATAGAATGACTTTTAAGTTTATTAGAACATATATGACAGAGATTTACCTAATTGGGGATTTCTATAATTTTCCTGAGAGGAATGTCTCTAATTATTACCCTAGACTGCTATGAGCAGTGCCATGTTTAACCACTACTGTATTCATGTGTTTCTCCCTGCTTCTGCATGACATGGTTGAGCACAGTTCAGGCAGACTTTCATCCTTCTCTTTCTTACTCCACAACCTAAATATGCATTGAACGTATTTCAAAGGCAATCATTTGATTGAAATCTTAACTGGTACTATAGGTAGAAGCTGTCAGTGATCACACTACATTGCATATACTGACCAACAAGGCATTTGTGAAACAGAAAGATGAAAAATGTTTTTCCAATGAAAGTTTCTTTTAGAATTGCTTTTATTGAGTTAAATTATTTATGCCTACCATTGTGAGTGTATACATTCATATAGTTCATAGAATGGTACAAGTTATAGATGGAGGCAATACAATACTGTGAATAGACTTTGCAATCAGACAGGCAGGTGTTCCAATCTTGGCTTTAAATGGCAGTTTCAATACACGAATCTCTATATGAATCTAGAATTATTTAAACTACCCAAACTATTTTTTCCCTCATCTGTAAACTGGAAAGGTATAGGAATACTACTTTATTGAAAGTACTCCATGTGATAGTTATTGCTATTATTATTATATTACATATGTTTGTTAAACATATATAAAATATTATATATGTATGTTATTATATATTATTTTATGTGATATTATAATCATATATTATATTATATATTCATTATATTACACCATATTATATATTATTATGATATATGCTACTTGTATTCCTTATTATTCCTCAGCACCATGTATATAGCTCTACTCTAATTCTTATCATATAGCTGTCTGTCTCTTCTCTGAAGTAAATACAGAAATAAATACAGAACATAATATAGGTGCATATGGATATTTACTAAATGAAAGAGTAATAAGAAAAGAATAAGAGTAATAACAAATCTATGTACTTATTTTATATATATGTAAAATAAGTAGTGAATAATGTTTTCTTATATTGACTATAGAGGTAAAAATATAAACAAACATTTTCTATGTCTGAATATACTTTTTATTTAAAAGAAGTCTAAAACTGGCAGACTAAAAGCAAATAGTATTTAGGTTTAGTAGTGCCATATTGTTACATTCTAATTAAATATGTTTAGCATTCTATGTAAAATGATTCATTGTGCTATTTGATAACTTTAAACATTTTTAAACATGATAGAATTTGCTTAAAAATTAAAAGTATTACCAGTTCATATAGATAAAGACAGCTAGATAAATTAGAGAGTAAAGGATTATTGAAGTAAGAACATCTAGGGTTCATATCAAATTTTCTAACCTTGACATATAATGGATGAAAATGGAGTACAGAAGAAAGACATAATAGGAGACAATGAGGAAATGTGGATGCAAGAACATGAATCAGGAAAGGAAACAAAGGAAACAAAAATGGGAGGAAAACAATAACAATGGAGATTGAGTACAGATAGGACTGAGTTAAAAATATGGGCAGTGAAATAGTAGGAAACATAGTGAAAATAACAGATCTATTTTTCTTATTTTACTCAGAACTACTGTAGGCAACTAGCCTTTGTAAAGAGGGTTTGCAAAATTCAAATCCAAGGGGAAATCAATTTATGTTGCTTTTGTCCCTTCCTGGAAATTGTGAGATATAAGAGAATGACATTTGGTTCTTTTGTGCTAAACAGTAGGTTTTGGAGCAGTTGTTCTTTTGTTTTGGCAGAGATATTAAAGAGTCTCTGATTATGGCAAAAAAAAAATATCTCGAAATTGCATGTGAGTAAGTTAGCAATGGAAAATAGAGGAAGAGATCTTGAGATGAGAGGAAGTAGAGCCACACATTCATGTCAACACACTGTATTGCAATAAAATGTAGTCTTTATATGTCTAGGCTTATGTGAGTGAGGTTTGGGGGGAAATTCAAAAGATCAGAGCTGAGTTCCATACTTAGGATGATGTAGTAGAGTATCAGGCCAGCAAGGTAAATTGTGTGTGACAGTCCAAAAAATAAGCAAATATAATCAGCTGTGATGATGAGAAATCACTATTCCATCACAGATGGGACATACTTTCAGACAGTTATTTTTAAATATATTTTTAATGTTTTATTTATTTTTGAGAGAGAGAGAGACAGGGTGAGCAGGGAAGGGTCAGAGAGAGAGGGAGACACAGAATCTGAAAATGGGCTCTAGGCTCTGAGCTGTCAGCACAGAGCCCAATGTGGGCCTCGAACCCACAAACTGTGAGATCATCACCTGAACTGAAGCCAGACACTCAACTGACTGAGCCACCCAGGTACCCCATCAGTCAGTTATTTTGATCAATTCTGTAAAGACCTGATACTAGAGTTGACATTCAGCTAAAAGAGATTGGAGATAGGTACACATAGTAAGACTCAAATGGTATTTCAGCTGTGTCTAGAGATGAATCACTTATTCAAAAAAGGAAAACTGATTTCTTTAAAGAGTTAATCCTAATTTTGTTATTAGCCATTTGGTTAGTAGTGATGACTAACATAATTCCCTTTCCAAAACTTTTTAACCAGGTCATATTTTCTAACCCCTTTTTGCTCAAGAACCCAACGTTAGTCACTGCAAGAAGACAGTGAGGAGGACCCAGTCCTATCCTATGCGAAGGGTCAGCATAGATTGCCTTGACTCAGCAAATAGCTGCTACTTCAATCTCTCAGGGAGGCGGACCCACTAGGAAATTCAGTTTTCAGAGGCAATTCACCTTCTGGCTATTCTTCTAAAGGATCGTGTTAATGGATGGGGTGTCCAGTGTACTTGATTTTGAAATTTTATGTGACCTTATGTCTATAGATAGTATTTGGGGTACAATCTGTCCTAAATACGTTTACCGTTTTGTTCTTAAAACAAATTGAATATAGTGGCAGGGAATACTTCTATATGCCAGTATTCATCCACTGTAGAGGAAAAAACCTGAATTATAATAAAACTGCTCTTTCTAAAACCTTAACCTTTAAACCAAAAATTTCACTGACTGTTCAGAAATCCTCAAGTGAGCCAATTTAAATGAAATCATAATTAATACATTTCCAAAAAAGGACAGATCACAATTATCACCAAGTGACTCACTTATGTTCTCTCTCTCCATATATATATAAACAATATATGTGGGGGTGTATCTGGAAGCATTCTCTCTTCCAGAGTGCTGGAATGGAAATACAACTTTGTATTTTCTCCCACTAATAATTAAAATGTATTTGGTGTGAGAAATTTAGATTTTTCCTGTGCCCCTTGATAGAATCTCCACAATCTTCTCTTTCTGGTCATTTTTTGATATTAAAATACCTTCAGTCACTTTTAATTATAAATAGAGTCTTAGTTTAGCCGTTCCCATTTTACAGTCCCAGAAAATAATACTGTGAACCTGCCTTAGCATTGGATTTTCTCCCTTCCCCAAGGAAGGGCCACAGTGAGGAGAGTGCTTCTCTGTATTCCTTTTCTCTGCTCACCTTACTACTTCATAGCTGCTTGGTTCTCACCTCTTCAGCTTCATAAGGTTTAGGTTCAGGGTAAGAGAAATGAAGGAAAGGGTATGTATGGTCTTCATGGCAGGGGGTATGTGGAATTTCTGAACTTGATCTTTTATAGTACTTCCTGAGTCTTTCAGAGGCCCCTCTCACCTGCCCATTCCTGCCACAACTGTGCATGGCTATGACACATCTCTTTCAGGAGAGTATTTTTCCTGCAGCCTTAGTTTTTCCTATAATCCATGTCTGGTAGAACCTTCCAGGGAGTCTTCATAGGCAGTCTTTACAATAGCTCTAGGCTCTCTTTCCTAAACATTCTTCAGTCTGAGTTTAGAGGGTGACTTTCCAAATATCCTCTTCCTCCCTAGCTGCCTCAGGGCAGTAGCCATGTCTTCTCTTCTCATTATACTTTTGGAATGTTCCAGACAGCAGCTCAGTGTGCTCTCTTAAATACTGGAAACGCATCCCAAGCTACTCAAGGATCCCAAGGATCTCTTCAGAGCTCCTGTGAACAAAGAGTCTTGAAGTAATGGGCAGGAGGTTGGGAATCACAGGATTGGAGAAACACTTTCCAAAAGGGAAGGCAAAACCAAACCAAACCCTTTCCATATACTTTCTTTTTTATTCATTGGATTTGATTCTACCTTTTATCCCTGTCAGGATTCCCAATGAGAAAGGCCTTCCTGTCATTAAAAAATCTCTCAAATATTTATTTTGAAAGTTTTCCTTTTGTTCTTTCATCTTGCGTGGCTGAAACTTTTATTGTATCATGAGTCCTTGATATATTATTCTGTTGGATAGATATGAGTATGTATAATAGTCATAAATAAGACTTTTACCTATTCTTTACTTCCTTAAATATATACTATGATCATTTCCCCATGTTAATAAATACTTTTCTTTGATAAAATTTTAATGGCTGTAGATTATTCCTTTCTATGATGTACCATATTTTATATAAAATATTTCCTACTTTAGAAAAACTCCCTATGATTATTTCTCCCCATTTTTTATTACTGCTAACAAAGTACTGACATAAACTCTTCATGGAAACATTTATATTTATTTCCTTAGGATAAATTCTTAGAAAGAATTGCTGAGTCAAATGTATGCACATTTTTAAGGGTTTTAGTATATATTTCCAAATTGTCCTCTGGAAACTTTCTCTCAGCAGCAGTGTATAAAGTTCCTGTTTAATTTACACTTGGCAATAATGCATATGTAATTTCCTTAGCCTTTCTCAGTTGATGAATAAAAATTAAATCTCACTGAGAATTCATTTTTATTACTAGTGTGTTTGAAACTATGTATGTATATTTATACATACATTAGGCACTTTTATTTGATAGAAAATCATTCATTTCTTTACCCATTATTATTGGTGCATTAATTTTTCATTTATTTGTGTTTAAATATTAAGGACATCAAAACTTTGCACTCTGTATCTGCCAGAATCCAGTAAAAAAAAAAAAAAAGAAACCGCACTGGCTATTTCAAACCAAGAACTTAATACATGAGATAAGATAGAAAAGTTTTGGCACCTATAAAGGAAACAAAAGGGGAGGCGAATGGTAGAGGAGTTAAAAGGATGATGGACTATTACCCTGAGATGAGAAAGCCATAAAAGCCCGTGAGCAGGAGCCATGAGCCTTGTTGGAAGTACAGCTGCAGCAGTGCCATCTCCAAAGTGGCAGTGCCACTGCTGCCCAGAGACCTTCCGAGAGGGAACTCTTGTTGGGCTGGTGCTTCCACGGCTGCTAGAGACCATGATTATCTGCCCGCCACAATCACTAGTGCCAAGGCCACCAACTGTTGCCACTTTCAGAGCCAGATGCTGAACGTGCATTTTTCTTCTTCCTTCCTTTTAATGTCTGTTTCCTATCTCTCACTGACAAAATTAATCAGAAAGCCAGGTACAGAGGCTGGGGAAAGTGGCTTAAAGTGTCTCACTACAGAGGCACAAAGCAGCTTATTGAAGGCAAAGACCAATGTGGGACCAAGATACAAATGACAAATAATTTGTATAATGCTTCTAAATTATAATCTTTTTCCAGGTTGTCATTCATTCACTTATCTTTTTGTATTATAATGTCTTATGAACACATAGAAGTTCTGAATTTTATTTATTAAAAAACTTCAGCATTTTCTTGTTTTGTACCATTTACATTTTGATTAAATATATTCCATGTGTAATTACATATACAAACATATATAAATATATATAAATCTTCCCTCATATAAGACCCAAGTATGTTTATAAATTTACATTTAAATTTTAATCCTTCTGAGTATTTTTTGTTCATACATTCCTTCTGTCTTCCTTCTATTTTATTTTTATTTCTGTAAGTGGCAAACTGATAGTTTCAGCATTCTTTATTTAATAATCAAATCTTTCTCCAAACAATTATAAATTCTACCTCCAGAGAACTGTCTAAGTTGCCTGCTCTACTTTCTCTCTTCTGATTCTTTCACCGCCTCTAATCAAGCTTTGGCTGATTTTTCAAGGTCATTAATTTATTGTACCCAATTTACCTTATAAATCCAAATTTCAATTCTCAGGTCTTTTCTTACCTGCTATAACACCATTGTTTGACCCAGCTGATTACTGAGTCTTCCTTTCTCTTACTTCACTAGCTGTGGCTTCTCAGGCCCCTTCACTTGTTTCTTATCTCCTGCAATTCTTAATCTTTGAGTTTCCTAGAACTCAGTTGTTAGATCTCTTCTCTTCTATTTTTACATTTATTTCCTTGATGATTTTGTCCAGTTTCTTTGGTTTAAGTACATTTACATGGAGATTTCTATTTCTGTTCCAGAGCTTTCCACAATGTTTCAAAATTATATATTAATATACCTATTCAATATCATTTGCATATATAAAAAACATCTCATGTCTAACAAAATAAAACCAAAATACTTTTATCTTTGGTCCTAAATAGGCTTTTTCTATAGTCCTTCTCATTTCCATGAAGAGTAAGTTATTCCATTTGGTTGCTCAAGACCAATGCCTTGGATTCATTTTAGCTACCCTAGTTCTCTGGCAGTCCACATCTAGTCAATGATAATACATCACCTTTCTATTCGAAATTTATTAAAAATTCACCAATTCCACTGCTACCATCATAGTCAAAGCCGCCATCACCTTTTATTTGGATTATTTCAAAGCCTTCTTAATTCATCTACTGATTTCACTATTTTCCCCCCTACATTCAATTCTCAGCACAATTAACCAAATCATCACTTTCAATACAGATATTGAACCAGATAGTTCCTCTATTAATAACCATCAAAAAATACCTCATTCCAAGGAAAATCTCTAGAATCCATATGATATTCTTAAAGAATATTCACTGTGTCATCACCTTAGTCTCACAAAGTTCTGGGTCTTTCTTCTTTTGTCTTAGTTACACTGGTCCACCTGCCTGTCTTCAAATCTGCCAAGCATAGTCATCTCAGGGACTTTCACTTTCCTTCTATATGGATTGATCTTTCCCCACACGTTCCTAATGCTTACTCCTTTACCTTTCTCAGTTTTTCTCAAATTTAGGTAACTGAAAGTTAGGCCCTTTTGACTATTCCATTTAAAATTTCCACCCCAGAGTGGGCAATCCGTATTTCTTTTGCTGTTTATTATTCTTCATTGTATTCAACACCTGAAATACACCATATTTTACTAATTTGTTTATTGCCTGTCTTTTCAACTAGAATGTGGGTTTAAGGAAGACTTTTTGTAGGGGGATAGGAGGTGATGTGGATATATTTGGTTTACTGCTTTATCTTCATTGCTCAGAATGATGTCTGGCACTTAGAAGATTTTTAATAAATATTTTAATTAATGATTTAAAAGCTTAGTATATAATTGTAGGGTCTTTCTAGACTATGTTCTATGCAGTGATTTACTTGTTCAAATCTGTACCAGTTCTATATTTTAGACATTATTACATCTCTATAGTAAACTTTAAAGTTTGCCTTTTCAAACATCCATTAAAAAAACACTATTTTAGAATAATTTTATGTTTACAAAACAATTGTAAAGGGAGTGCACAGAACTCCTAAACACTCTATGCCTAGTTTACCTATTATTAACATCTTACATTAGTATATTATCTTTGTCACAGTTAATGAATCAATCTTTGTAT
>NC_043705.1:78509010-78517877 GCF_006229205.1 Suricata suricatta | reverse complement strand
TCTCTCTCTCTCTCTCTCTCTCTCTCTCTCTCTCTCTCTCTCTCTCTCTTTCAAGAATCCTTCCAGGATACCACATTACTTTTAGTCATCTTTTCTCCTTAGGCTCTTCTTAGCTATAAAAGTTATTTAGACTTTTGTGCTTTTAAACTTTTTTTTTGTTTGTTTTTGTTGACTGCAGTAGACTGATGTTTATGTCTCTGCAGAATTCATATGTTGAAATTTTAACCCCCAATGTGATAGTATTAGGAAGTGGGATCTACTGGAGGTAACTAGGTCATGAGAGCACAGCCCTCACCAATGAGATTAGTGCCTTCTTGAAAAAGACCTGAAGAGCTCCCTCACCCCCTCCACTTCTGAAAAGACAGAAGTCTATCAACCAAGACATGGGCTCTGCCAGACATCAGATCTGATGGTGTCTTAATCTCATACTTCCCCGTCTCCAAAACTGTGAGAAATTCCTATTTAAAAACTATCTGGTCTACAGTATTATTGTTAGAGCAGCCAGGAAGGAACTATGACAACTAATTTAACAGTTTTGAGGATTACTAATCAGACATTTTGTAGACTTACCCTCAATGAAATTTTTCTCATGTTTTTCTCAAGAGTAGCCTAGGGTTATAGGCTTTTGGAAGGAATGCTACAGAGGAAAAATGCCCTTTTCATAACATTGTATAAGGAATAAACTATCAACATGGCTTATTGTTGTTAATCTTGATCACTAGGCTCAGGTAGTGTTTGTCATGTTTCTCCAGTGTAAAGAAACTCTCCCCTCCCCCCCACCTCTTTTCATGGAATAAAGTCACTATGCAATTCATATTTAAGAAGTAGGGAGTTATGCTCACTCCATATACTTGAGGGTGGAGTACATATATCGATTGTTTGCAATTCTGCATGGGATATTTGCTTATTCTACCCCATTTAAAAAATAGATTTATATAAGTATGAATGTACGAATATTTATTTCATACTACTTTATTTTGTTGCTCAAATTGTTGTAATTATAGCCATTGGGACCTCTTTCTATTGGTTCCTGCTTGCCTTTAATGCATGAGATAGATGTGGTTTTTGTTGTTTTGTTTTGTTTTGTTTTTGACCACAAGGTTTCTGATTTAGTTTAGATTCATCTTGTATATTTCCTGCTTAAACCTAAAAAAAATGAGTTGCTTATTTCAGCTGGAAAAAAAACAAAATGATAAGTATAAACATAAAACTTATTTCGAATAACATAAGAAGTTTTCTAACCATATGATATATTGATCCAAAAGCACTAATAAGACTCTTTAGTAATTGAAAATAAAACTATCTTGTTGAAAGTTATAAATTATCTATAAATATTAAAATACAAATTGTTTATCTGACATTGGGCATGTAAAGGAGGAAGGATTTAGATATTGGCAAGAGATTATGGTGTTATGTTTATTTTATCTCAGATTTACAGCATGAAATGTACATCCTGAATATTCAGGCACAATGCATGCAGTATAATCAAATAAAATATGAACTATTTCCCATTGGTTAAAGAATTATTTTTCATATTTGATGTAGTTTTGACTTGTTTAACATATGCCTGGGGCTTATGTGGTGAATTTTGAATGTATTTGAATAATATGTGTTTTACTATGTATATACATTGAGTAAATCAGTAACATGTCTAAAATGTATAGTGCAATGCAAAATCCATGACTCAATATAATTAACATGAAAATAGTAATTCCACATTTATCTCCCAAGCAGGTCAGCAGGATGAAAATGTCTACTGAAATGTTTTAATCAGTGTGCATTCTCCACCCAAAACTGGTTGGATAAAGTCCAGAATGAGTTTCTTTGTCTTCCTCATATTTATAAAATGCCAAAATAGAATAAAAGACCTTAAAAAATGACTTGTCATAAATGGAAAACCTTAAAATTAACTATTTTTGTCATTCTGAGATTTTTCTAAGACCTCACATTTGGCTACATAAAAGCAAGGTGGTTTCCATCTTTTTAAGATACAATGCAGTACATTGTTCGTTGGAACAGTTGGCCTGCCAAAATTCCTTGGCAAAGGGAAGCCTCTGGCCAACTAACTGTGATATAATAAATGATCTGACCAGATTGTCAATGAATTGAGATCTGAAGTTAGAGCCGCTTTGGGGATGGAGAAATTAGTTATTTCTCTTCAACTCTTGCCCCTACAAATATGAAAGCTCTGAAAAGTATACCACAAATCTCTGAAGAATTGATATTGTAGCAAGTAGTGGTGTGTTTCTGATTTGTCTAATATTATGAATCATTTATTTATTTACAAGGGAATTTTCATTATTAAACATTTATTATGTCTGATTTTAAATATAACACATGTTCATTTGAATAATATGGCAATATTTAAAGAAAAAAATAACAGCCATTCATAATTTCACTACCCACACATATCTGTTGTGAAAATTCTGAAAAATTAATGGCTGTATTTTTCTCTGCAATTGTAGATTATAGTGGTGTGTGTTATTTTGTATTCTACTTTTAATAGCTTCATAACATAAACAATCTACTAAGACATAAACAGCAACCTCATAAATACTATTTAAATCATTTTAAGTACTCAATCATAACACTTTTTGGTCATACCAATATCTTAACAAGTTCAAAATAAATTCTTTTAATATCTAGATTTGCTCTTAAATATTGCTTTAGTTTTCCACGTGTATATTCTAAGATAAACATAAACTATAATCCTGATATCTGCGTTGTTTTTGCCATTTTTAGTTTTTGTAGTTTCAGCCCTTGTAAATTTGTTTTAAAAAATTTAGAACTCTATGTCAGGAATAAACTTTGATGACCTGCACTGAGAATCTGCATAGACCCAACAGGGGCACAGCTGAAATATAAAGCATCTAAATTTGTTTTGTGCTCTTCATTACATCCTGTATGGTGTGGACTTCCCCTGCCTGACCATAGGTGTTCATATACTCTCTTCTTCAGAACGTTCTTCAGTTCTGTTCTGTCTTGGGTAAGGAAAATTACTTAGATAAATTGTATAAATGTCTAATAACTTATAGTTGATATTCTATAAAGATGCGTGAGCTAACCACCCATCCTTCTTACTATTGTAATCATTTTATGTGGTAATACATGATAACTACCTTTCTCATGCTAATCAGTTCATTATGTACAAAATTGTCAAATTACTATGTTGGACACATGAAACTAATATAATTATGTTGCAACAGTGGGGATGGAGAGAAAAGGACAGATATGAGACATGTTTTTGAAGACAGAATAACGAACTAATGGATTCGACCTAGACGGAGCCCAGTTTAAGTCTCAAAAATATTGATGATTTGTGTGTTTTTTTCTGGAATGGAAAAGACTGAGAGTAGACAGGTTTGGGTAGATGATTCAAAGAGTCTGTTTTGGGCATGTTAACTTCTATGTCAATATGCTATTGAATAAAGATATTAATGAGGCAGCTTAATATATAACTCTGGAAATTTGAAGACAAGTAAGTACAGGAAATACTAGAAATAAAGACCTGGGAATTATCTTCTGATAAATGGCATCTAAATAAATGAAGTAAGATATATTATTTACTGTGATCGAACTAGTTCAAAATATTCCTTTAACCCCCAGTTTATGCCTCTGTGCTTCGTTTGTTCAGAATTCACAAGGACAACACACCCAATACCTTATCTTCTACTAGAGACCTTTTCTTTACTTTGTCACTTATCTTCTCAGTTTTGTCCTGGACCTTGGCCCAGGCATGACTCATCATTTCAAAACTCTTATACTTCTAGCTTCCTCCATAACTACCAAGCAACACCCAACTCAAGCTCAAATCTACTCTGTGCTCCTATGGAATACCAGCTAAATACAATTGCCATAAAAATAGTTCAACATATTTTTTAAGTGTCCCTCTGCTATCTTTCAGAGATTTTTTTAAATGGAGCATTTAGGATTATTGTGGCTATAAATAACAAAAAAAATAAACAAAGAAAAACTTGAAACAAAACGTCATAGATGGAAAATCTTTTCTTTTTTTTTTTTTTCCATTTTAATCATTATGACCTTGGAAAGAGGAATCTGTTGGAATTGGTTCAACAGCCCATTGACACCACAGTCAACATTCTTATAACTCACAATTTGCCCATGGCTGCAGAGAGCAGCTCCATCTTCAAGCTTTGCATTAACATTCAAGGCAGGAAGAGGTAGGGAAGGAAAAGAGGCTGAACCAGCTATGCCTATCAGAATCTTGAAAGCAGACACATTCTTTCTGTCTCTACTCTACTTTTTAGCATTACAAATTATTCTTCTTCCTATTTTTTCAAAGTCATTCCCTCCACAGTAGTTCTTGATTCCACCCTCTCCACTATCATCTTTCTCTAGCTGCATTCCTCTCCTCCTCTTCTGCCACCATTAAATTTCAAACTTTTATTTATCTAGTTACTCTTCCTCTAAATTAAGCCCAATAATAGCAAGGCCTCTTAAAAAATGCCTTGCCATTGATTTTTCATCCTTTGTAACTATAATCACTGTCTCTCCGACTCATGGCCCATTCAATTTTCAGCCCACTGTGGTCTTTTCTCTCCCTCATTTCAAAAACAGGCCTTTCAAAGGTCCCTAATGACCCCTATAATGTTAAGAGCAAGTTCTTGTTTTACTGCCTTTCAACTAATTCAACCCTGTTAGTATTTATTCTACTTAGAAGTGTCCACTTAAAAGTGTTTTGAATTTCACATAAATATTATCTCTAATATGAGTCTCTAAAAGTAACTAATTCATTGATGGCCTTCTTTGCAGGTCTCTCTCTGACATATCAGTATACTCTCAAATTTTAAACCTGGATTATTGGTATTTATTTCCCCAGAATACCCACTAAATATCTCAACTACTGTGACTGTTTCCATCAAATACAAAAGGTAGCTGAAGGAACATAGGCATTTTACATCCTGATATCTTTCCTGATGGCTTATATGACACTTCTCTGACACTTATCTGCATAACACATTATTTAAATGTACCACCATCAAATTCAACATGTCCAAAATTAATCTAAGACATTTCTATCCTTTGCCACTATACTCCTCTGATCATCCAAAAAAGAAAACTGACAAGCATATTTGTTACCTCATTACAGTGCAACTCACAATACTATCATCACTGTGAATTCCAAATATTTCTTCTCACTTATTGATACCTACTACATCCACTTTAAATTCAGGCTTCATTTAGTTCTTACCTGTATTTTTCAATAACCCCCTAATAAGGCAGGTCACAATGAAACAAAACTATCTACCATATCTACAGTTTAAATTCTTTGAAATGTCCTTTATCACTCATAGGATAATTCTTCAGGGTGTCCAATTATTTACAGGAGAATGCACAAGAGGCTCTTAGTGGCAGTGAAAAGTCTCTGCTCTAGTCCTTCTTTGAAACCTGATCCTATGTGACCCTAAAGCTTCATCTCCCTTCAGTGCTTTTCTCACATTTTATATGTTGGTAAAACCAGTGTGTGTGGCTCCTGGAACATACTACAATGCCATACAACTCCTACCTCTCCTCTCACTGCACTCTCCTCTGAGACTATCCTTCCTGGCTTGCTGTCTTGATACATTTAATTATTACCAATTCTCACAGCTTTTCAGCCTTTTAGCTAAGATCAGGTGTAATTATTGACAATTCTTAAACATTTAGTTTGGTACCACTTCTTTCAGATACTTTATATCTGGCTCTTATTTCTCTCCAAATTTTTAGCTTTCTCCAGCTTTTGTATTACCCTCCCTCTAAAAATACCAAAGTAATTTCTCCCATATGCTATGATCTTTTTCATTTCTAGACTTTTGCATAAATTCTTTAGTCTGATTTTTCCTCTACTGTCCCTTTACCTCACCTTAACTTCCAATGGCTATCCTCTAAGACATTTCCATTTTTGACATAAATATTATTCCCTTCCAGAAATCTTCCTAGCATCAAAGTGGTGTCATAGCATGATGACAATATCAAACACATGTAGTATTTCAAATGCACCAGACATTATTCTAAGTACATTGCATATATTAAAGTATTTAATCCTCACAATAATGCTATATGTTAAGCATGGTTATTATCCACACTTCAGAGATAAAGAAAATGAGGTATTGGAACATTAATTAATTTATCCTATGTTGAACTTTAGCAAGTGAAGGGAGACTTTGCATATGGGCAAGCTGTCTTTGCTAGTACTGTACTATAATTCTGCATGTATTTTTTCTATCATACATATCATTTGCTTATCTGCTATTATCATTCACCAGAATACAAATTCATTAAAGCTTATTCGTTTTTAAATCTATACCATGTATCCAAAAGCCTTTGAACATATTTGGTGCTCAAAATTTTTTTGATAAGTAACAAAGACATAACTATGTGTTTCTCTTCTGTGTTCCCATAGCACTGTGGGAATACCTATACTTTTGCTGAATCTGTGCCATTATTTACTTATAGTCCTCTTGGCCTTATTGAAATGTAAGCCCCTCTAGGACCGAAAACTTTACTTATTCATTAACGTGTCCCAAGTGAAGTACAGGTGCTCAATAAATGTTTGTTGAACAAATCTGTAAATAATACCAGTGGACGAAATGCATGTAAGTTTTTTTTTGATTGATCTCAACAATCCCCTTCAATCTGTACTTCTGTGTGGCTGTAGGAAAATACTTTCCATATAATACTTACATTAATCATCGATTTTTGAGACTTCTATTTTATTGTAAATGAGGATGATTCTGAAATAAATCTTTCTCCTCTAGAGTCCTAAAACATTTATGAATCTTAATTCTCATCAAGTTTTATAAGACTACCCCAAAATATAGCAAAATACATCTTAATACTCTACTAAGTGCTCAATACTATATTGCCACAAGAAACTAAAAAGAAGGCCATAAGGACAATGTAATACAGAAGTTAGCTCCAGCATAAATAAATCTCTGTGATCATAAATGATCAAGACATGCATATGCTCCAATTGACATGTGAAGATACACACAGGTGTAAGAATAGCTGAAAGTGAATGGACCCACATGGGTTTAGTTTCACAAGTTTTCTAAGAGTTGAATCAAGTGGAAACTCGAAGGAGGGTGATGTGGTTTCATGCATTTAAGAAAGGTGTGTGACCATGAAAAGGCAGTGAAAACACTGTAATGGCACATGGAAAATAATTTGAAATATTTTCATTTTTAAAAGTATTTATTACAAGTCATAAGGTTGTATATAGTAGCTTGACCTCCTTCTCGAGGATGAACTCATAAAAGTCTGTTTTCCTTGACAAATAGCCAGGCATGGGCTGAATTTTTATTTGTTATTGCCCCGATGTGCTTATATTTGCATATATCCTCAGCAGAATCCCACATATTTTTGTACCTCTGCTCCTTGTGATTTGTTCCCTTTTCTTTTATACTCTTTCTTGTTTTAACAGAAACAAGGCTTTTTATTCCTTGGAGAGTAACTTCAGGAACCTCTAGGCAATCACCTCCTGCATTTCCAGTACATTATTAGTTTACCTCACTTAAAAACCTTCTTTTTGAACTGAGGAAGTGGATTTCAATGCTTTGGATCTAATATTAAGTTAAATAAGGATGAGTATTTTATAAATGTGAAACATATATATTCATTATATCCTTATGTAATTGAATTAATTTTAAATGCTCATCATATAACATGTGTTACATGCCAGAAAGGAATAATTTGAATGAGAAAAGATGACTAATTTCAAAATATATTAGCTACTCTTAACAGAATTTTTTATTTGAATCTTTCCCAGGGGCATTATGAACTTGATTTGAATAAATCAAAAATTTCCCTAAAGAAACTCCAATTTCCAACTTGGTTGAGAAGTTTTATTTATAAAGTCTTTCATAAAACATTATCTTCAACCTGAATGTGATGGTGAAATGGCTTTGTCTAACATTAATAATATCCTTTTATCTGAGTTGAAACACTGCAATCATATCTCTGGCTCATGCCTTTACATATAGCAGAGCCCTTAAGAAATGGAATAAATAAAACCTGTAGACACAGCCTGCAGGTATAAAATGACAAGGAAAAGAAATTCCCCTGTTGTGCTTTCATCTGGACTTTCTTTGTATACACTTGGTGTTATAACATCTAATCTGGACTTTATTCCTTCTCTTTGTCAGGAAAGGATCAAATCTGGATTCATTCTCTGGTACACTGCTTATCAGGAAAAGGTATAATTTTATAAAATAATCTAAGCATAGCTCTTCTCCTTTCTGAACTCCCTTTGGTCCATGAAATTCCAGCTGCAACCTTCAATCATTTTATTTATTTTGATTTTCTTATTCTTAACCATCATTTTCTTGTTTTCTGTGCATAAATCTTATAGTGAATTAGGAACAATAGTACATAGGTACAGCTAGGAGGAGGAAAGTATTTCTTCCATTTTTTCCTGGGAGGCAGAAATTTGTCTGCTCAACCAGAATATGAAGTGAAGAATCAGATTTATTTACAGCTGTATTGCTACATTAGTTAATATGGGGGGAAGAAAGGAAGAAATGTTGACCCTTTGTATAAATAATAGTAATAACAGAAAAGCTAATATTTATTGAATGTTCCAATGCCATTTTAACTAGAGGCTTTACTTGGGTTTTCTTGTCTATGTGGCAGATACTCTCTCAAGTGGGTACTGTCGGCATCTCTGCTTCTCAGATAAAGAAACTAAGGCATTGTATGTTTAAGTCACTTTCGTAGTAACCCTTAGCTATCGAGCAGGGGCTAGATTTGAGCCTATGTCCATCTAGCTCCTTAATGTGCATTCCCTTTCTTTTTTCAAGTTTATTTATTTCTTTTGCATCAGAAAGTGAGACAGAGAGAGAGAGAGAGAGAGAGAGAGAGAGAGAGAG
>NC_043705.1:78488477-78508910 GCF_006229205.1 Suricata suricatta | reverse complement strand
TTTATTTTTGGATTTCTATTTTTTCTCACTTAAAAAGGAAAATTAAATTTCATTGCATTAATTAAACTGATTTGAACTGTTTCCTCCTCTGACTCAGGCCTCTTTGCAGGATTTACGATTGGATATGTATCACAATCAACAGGGGTGATCATACAAATATGAGTAAAATATTGTCAAAATAATTATTTAAAATATTCTTGAAAAGAACACTGTATGACTGCAAAATTGTAATTTATATGGAGTCAAGTGAAGACTGAATTTTATAGAAGATTGAACAATCCAAATGATAGCTTTATAGATTCAACATTAGGGGTAATTTTATAATTAATTTAAAGCTATTAGTGGGAATAATTCTTAATACAATTCCACATAATTGATGGCCAAGTAAATTTACTATCAATTGCTTTTCGGTCATTGATGTCATATATTCCTTCTTAGTCCTTGCTATCTTCTATTATACTTTCTGAAACTTGAAATATCCCTGTGTCTGAGGATGGCTACATAAATGCAGCTCATGTCTGTGTCCCATGACTACGTATGTCATTTCTACGGTCAGGTTTTTGGGTTTTGGTTTTTTTTTTTTACAGTTTGTTTATTTTTGGTATGAACTTTTAAAATTATTTATTTTTATATTCTGGTCGGTTAACATATAGTATATTAGTTTCAGGTATACAATATAGTGATTCAACAATTCCATTACCATAGGCTCCTCATGACAAGTGGACTCCTTTTTTAATTTTTTAATGTTTATTCATTTTTGAGAGACAGTGAGACAGAGCACAAGCTGGGTAGGGCAAAGAAAGAGGGAGACACAGAATCCGAAGCAGGCTCCAGGCTCAGAGCTGGGACTCACAAAGGCATAGGCTTAAACTCAGCAACCACAAGATCATGACTGGAGCCAAATTTGAACGCAGACTGAGCCACTCTGGTGCCCCAGGACAAGTGCACTCCTTAATCCCCATCACCTATTTTACCCACACCTCCGCTCTGGTAACCATCAGTTTATTCTCTATAGTTAAGAATCTGTTTCTTGGCTTGTCTCTCTCTTTTCCTCTTTTGTTCATTTGTGTTATTTCTTAAATTCCACTCATGAATGAAATCATATGGCATTTGTCTTTCTCTGACCAACTTATTTCACTTAGCATTATACTCTCTAGTTCCATCCATGTTGTTGCTACATGATTAGTTTTAATGTGAATTAAATCATAGTTTAGGTCCACTGACATACCCTCAGACCTCTGCATTGACCATCACTGCCCTCAGGAGTGCTCCTTTCTCTTTACCACTCCCAAATAAAAGCACAAACATGACTTTTCCTTAATTTTCCTTCCTATAAATGAAGTTATAAGTTTTAATAAGAGTTTCTGGAAAAGACCAAGCAAAAAGACATACGTACAACTGGTTACTGTTTGTAGTCAGAGAGGTTTGCAGAGTTTTGAGATAGTACTTTATTCTTACGAGTAGTTCACCATCTTGATGTAGAACATTAATTATTAAATAGCAATGAAGGGTGAAACTCCCTCCCTCCTCAATACCTGTTCCTCCTTCTTACCGGACAAGTCGAAGGGTAGGAATGGGGCATATGTTGTGCAAACAAGTCACTATTTTACTTACTTATTTCTAAATGGTGGCTGCTTATATAACTGATTTGGAGGTTTTTTGTTTGCTTGTTTAATTTCCTCTGGGCATTTGTGGTCTCTGAAGTCTGAGACCTCTGCTGGCCTCTTCATAATATTCTGACCTGAGAGGTCCTACTTGGTCACAACCATATTCATTTTCCCTTAGCTCTTCCCCACACCAGGGCGTATGCTGCTGGGATTTCCCCGCCCAGCATTCCCCTGCGGAGTGCAGGCAGGACAGCTCAAGCACAACAACTTTCCGAGGTGTCTACTTCGTCCACAGTAAACCCATATGCATATTTATCCTATTCTTGAAACTGCTTTGATATGAGAAAGTGACAGATCAGCAAGTGTACAATTTATGTAGGTGTCAAGGAGAGAAGGGAATGATGTGCTAGATTCCTCTTCTTACTAGTACCCTTGTAAGTACTAGTGAGAGAGAGCTCTTCCCTTGACAACCTCATCTCACAAGCACAACCTCTCTAAGAGACAAGTCCAAAGATCCATTCTCTTTCTTGTCTGTTGGTCAGTGGTAGTAGGTTAATGGCTGCAGGACCAATTTTACATCCTTTAAGTCTTAAAGATGGCGAGGCTGAAATACTTATAGGTTACAATGTAGAGTTTCTCAGCACCTATTATTTTCTGGTTTTAGGATAATCCTGAAAAACTTAAATGTCAGTGGTTGAAACATGTCTGAGCACTCTTCCAAAATTTAACAGGGTCATTTACTGTCATGTTTCCATCCATTTCATTTTCCACCATTAATAGATCAATCTTCTGTAGTCTAAGGTCAATGAGTTTATATATGTTATTACTACTTAGGAATAATTTCTTGAGATTTTACTGTGATCAAATGATTTCCTTGCTTTTTCATTGGTATCTATTTTTGCCTTTCCAATGTATTTAGTGTTTAAGAAAGAGAACTTTAAGTAAAATATCTTTCTTTTTTCTGTGCAGCATATATTCCCCAAAGTAGAGCAATTATGCAACACCTTGTAAATAATGCCTTCAACATGGTTTTGTTTTTTCTAAAAATATTGATGATCAGTGTGTGAGATTCCCTTGTCTAAATCCTATTTCAATACAATTTTCACAAATGGAGAATTGCCCAAGTAATAATGTCCAAAGGCATTGTAATCTCAAACTAACTTTGAAAAGAGACATGCTCAAGTTAAGAGAGAAAGAAATTTTTCAGAGGAAGGTGGGCTATGTAAATTCATTTGAAATTTTTATTATAGTTCTTTGGCATATTATCTTTTCAATAAAATATTTTAAATAAGATGGCTAGAGAGCAATATAGTAAAAGAAAGAGAAATTTCTGTGAGAGATCATACATTATCACTTGGGAAAAATAGTATAGAACACACTTCACATGCAAAAGTGGCATGAGGTGTTTTGTTAGAGTTGCTGAAGCCATAGTGTTACAGCTGCTTTACTTGGTGTTTGATCTTTGAAGGAATTTGAGTCATTCGGAGGAGCTATCAGTGTGTGTTCTCTCTCTCTCTGAACATTGTAAGGTTTTGTTTTCGCTCACTAATCATTATACTTCCGACTTGCTAGAAGTAGAATCAATAGAGTTTCTTCTCTAGATGGATTTAAAAAGTGAATCTTGATTTCAATAAATGCTTTGTAGAACCAAGGATTTCTAGGACATGCCTATGTTAAACACAGGGCAACTTTACAATTGATCCTTACTCTTGTAAAGCTTAGAAGTTATTGAGAATGCCTTGAAGATAGCCCATAATTAAAAGATGCTCTTCTAATGAAAATAACTATTACAGAATGTTTGAGAAAAACTCAATTGAATATCCATTAGTCATTATGCTACTATATGTGTTCATGGTATAAAATAGGGAAATCATATATAATTATATTTAATTTTAGCATATAGTTTTTTCTTTCTTGGACTTACTATATATATAGTCAAATATGAAAAAAAGTGTAAGAATTCAGAGAATCTGAAAAATCATGTTGACTTAGGGGTACTTGGCTATTTGTGTCCTATTCTGAGATTCTTACTGTTATCATTACCTAGGAAAGAAACTGAGTATTGTATGTGGGTTATTGAAAAAATTATGATTTATTCTATCTTTTAGGGTTAGTGATAATAGTAATAAAATCACAAGTTGTATGTGAATAATCTTATGAACAGTATTTCATATCCATCATTGATTTGATATTTATATTATTAATATTGATAATAAGAGCTATCATCATCCAGATATTTATTTGGTTTTAGCCAATTTGTAGAGAAAAACTCAGGAAATTTTCTTTTTAGGAAATTTTCAGGAAAAAATTATAACAACCATGAGGCACAATATTCTATATTGTTACTGTATTTTTATATATTTTAATGTTTGCTTATTTATTTTGAGAGAGATAGAGAGACAGAAGAGAGAGAGAGAGAGAGAGAGAGAGAGAGAGAGAGAGAGAGAGAGAGAGAGAGAGAGAGAGCAAGCGAGCACATAAGTGGAGAGGGGCAGCGAGAGATAGTTGCAGTCTTCATATTTTAAATTCATTTTTCTCATATTTTATGGGATACCACCTTATAACCAAAAAGTTGTTTCTTTAACTTTTCAGAAAATCTCTTTACAGTATAAATATCAACGATGTATGCAGCTTCTTTGAAAGAACTTTGGACAATGAAAGAAAACCCACTTATTTCTCACTTGCTCTTAATGGTTTATAATATAGTATAATGATACTGTGTTCATTTTCTTTCTTTTCCACTTCATTATACAACAACTCCATTGTTTTTATACAGTAAGAGACATATTCTCTGTTTTTTCCCTCTAGAGGGCTAGTAGAATATAAATATTATTATCATCATGAAGAGAATTGTCTTAAAAATCATTTACATCTCTTGTGACAATAATGATAAAAAAAGGAATCAATGTAGTTACAATCATTAAAGAGAATGTTCCCTTTTACTTTTGATTCTTGTCTGAAGGAATGAAGATACAGCCCTGAGCACAGGTTAGAATGCATTCTGATATTCTATATTTTAAAACATTTATCTTGCTTTACTCACTGATCTTTTCTATTGTCCAATAAGAAGATCTAGAATATTGAATTCAGCCTACTGTCAAGAGCCTGAAACCAGGACAGCAGAGTCCTTTCTCTGAATCACAGTTTCCTCAGCTGAAAAAATGGAAATAATAACATCTGAGCTGTGATAGCAATAAGAAACTATATGTCTGCTTGATTTGTTTGTATATGTACATACAAGTATTCTGTAGTTTGTGTAACCCAGAAAGTACATGAAAATGTAAAAAATATTATTTTTTTGACACTAGAATCCTTGTTGAAGACAGAGCGAGGAAAATGAGCACTTTATGATACTCACTCACTATGACAAACATCAGAAAGCTGTAAAGCCAAAGTACACTTTACACATACAAAATGAGAATACTACTATGCTTTTAGTTTGTGATCAACCTTCCTGCTTAAATACTACACATCTGTTCCCTGGGAGGCAATGCAAATGCCATTTAATGCTGTCAATAGGATATTCAAGAGAAAAATGTAATGTTTTACATGTGAAAAATGTTTCTCTCATAGTGCATTGCCATTAAGTATTGACATCAATCATTAGAGAGTTCAACATTTGGATTATTGTCAAAGTTAAGAACTCACAGTGATTGGTAGAGGCAAGGCAGAGATGAGGCATGGGAGCGGTCCATCTGTGGGACAGGCAGTCCACGAGGTGCACTGTCTGTAGAGAATTTGAAAATAATAATGTTTGACTAAAGTTAACCTGCTTTTGATTAACACCATGCCTTAAGTCATCAATAAAATTTTCCTTTCAGAAATGAAATGTATTGTTCTAAGTTCTAAACAATTGCTTCAGTTACTACTGAGTTTTAATAATATATACTTAAGGTTCAAATTAGCACATTTTGGGTACTTATTCTCTAGTAAACATTATATTCTATATGGAATTTAACTCTCAGTTATATAGCTGGGTTTGATACATACATTTGATTCCACAGTAAGTTCATAAAGATTTGGATTCATCTGAGATCTTTCTAAGCACAGTTCAAGGTTCCCTTTAAACACAGAGCGGTAATAAATAATGATAGTCCAGTGATTCAAAAATGGCAGAGCAAAACTTGATCACATGAACTTTTATCTGTGTTTAAAATATTGGTAACTATAAGAATTGATCCTAAAGAGACAAAAAAAAGTAATTTTGTACTTTCTGGCATTTATTATAAAAATAAATTTTTATCATTATATGCCAAACTTTTCCTTGTATTTTAGATATTTTTATTTCATTTTTTTATCCTGTTTCTTACTTTATTTTTTCCTTTTTATTTTTTTATATAGTTTATTACCAGGTTGGTTTCCATATAACACCAGGGCTCTTCCCCACAAGTGCCCCCCTCTATGACCATCATCCCCCTTCCCATTCCCCCTCCCTCTTCAGCCCTCAGTTTGTGCTCAGCATTCAAAAGTCTCTCATGATTTGCCTCGCTCCCTCTTCCCAACTCTTTCCCCCCCCTTTCCCATTCCCATGGTCTCCTATTAGATATTTTTAAAACTGTCTATACCGATTGTATTATGTGAATTTTTAAATTAAAATTAATGATAACTCTTTCAACCAACTATGAACAAAGGTAAAGTTACAAATCTGGCTATATTGCCTATTGATCATAGTTGAAAAAGATAATCCTGAGAAACTCATTGACAAATATGCAGATTAAGACTTGCAAAAAGAAAACTTAAAGTGATTATAATTTATTATAGCTGTAGACCAATGTATGTATAAGATATTTTCCCATTCTTTAAAGAAACAGTGATAACTTAAAAAAATGCTAATCCACTACATTATTCCCTATTTTTGTACTATAATAATTATTCCAATTTTGTATTCTTTAAATTTTTTTTACTGATATAATCATATATATAAAGTTTAGTAAAATAAAACCTCTCCCATCTGTTTTCCTGTTCTGGCCATTATTTTTATATCTTTCATTTTATGATTGTTGCTTGATAATAATCTGCTAAGGGTGTCACCTATGCAAATGTTGTCACTGATGATGATTCCTGCCCCATAAACTGTTAGATGAAGTAAAAAACGTTGAAGCTAGGTATGTCACTATTTAAACCATATGGAAGCAATGAATTGTTTTTAATAGTAGAGAGATTCAGTTCTTAATTGAGCTTCATATGGCTGAAAGGGGAAATTTTAAAGTTCTCTTCTGTGTCTGTACATACAAGTGTGTAAAGTAGGGGGTGACAGTGAGATAACTAGAAAGGAAAACGTTCTCCTGATGTTGGTTTGGAATTTCTGTTCATTAATGGATGCTATTAAGAACATAAACATGTAAGCCACAGAGTGTAGGAGGGTATTGATAATCCATGTAAACCACAAAGAATTTATATCCAGAATATATGAAATATCCTTATAAATCAATAGAAAAGACAGGGAACACAAATGAGAAAAGATTTGATCAGGATATCCAAATGGCTAACATACACATAAACAAATGTTCAAAGCCACTGATAGAAGGGGAATATAAATTAAAACCACAATGTATTATCATTACAAACTCACCAGTATACTATAAATCAAAAGAAAATATAAGAAATTTGACAATATCTATTGTTAGCAAAAATGCAGAATCACTAGACTTCTCACCTACACTGCTAGTAAGTGTAAACAGGTACAACACTTTGGAAAACAATATGACATTATCTGCTGACATTGATCGCATGTATACCCTATAACTCAGCAATTCCTCATAAGAATGACCTGGCAGCTTCATTCATGATGACCCCACACTGTAAACAACCCAGCTATTTATCAACATTAGAATAAATGAATTACCTATGTATGGTATATCAATAGAATTGAATATTATATAGCAATGAAAGTGAATAAATTGCTACATCAATAAGGTGTCATCTGACAAACATCATTTATATAGAAGACTTAAAACACATATAAAAAAGAACACTTATAAAATTTATATTAAGTTCAAAACTGGGTAAAATTAATGTATAGAATTAGAAATCAGAATAGTGTTTAATTCGGAGAGAAATACTGCTGTCTGGGAGGGATGTCAGGGAGGAATTTTGGTGGGCTAGTAATATTCAGTGTGTTAAAGTTTTTCATAGGCATGTTATACTTCACTAAAAAGTAATTAATATCAATGATAATATATTGCGTTTACTGTAATCTAACATAGCAAATCTAAATGAGAATTCCACTTGCATAACCAAGCCACATAGATTATGTCTCCAATCTATGACCACCCTAAACATAAAATGACCTTATAGCAACCTTTGTTGTAATGCATGGTTACAGACTTTTATATGTTATCAAAAATCTTTTGAATTTAAAAGTCATTAATAAGCGATTTGGATAAAATTGGATTTTGAGATTATTAGTGGGGAAAAAATCTATTACATTTGTTTCTTATATGGTGATTTAGTATCTCATTTGAAACTTAATCATTATCTCATATAGAATTACTAAATTGCTTAGGAGTATTACCAGTTAAAGAGATGTAAAGGATACATGTGCTACATTATTTGTCACATTACCTTTATGAATTTTCACAGATGTCTTGAAATATGCCTTAGAGACAATAGCATTGCCAGACACATGATTAATGCTTTTAAATTAAGAACTTATTGTGGTTCTATCATAACTGAACTATTTTGATGTTTTCTAATTAGATATATACTATTTTTTGTTATAAACCTATTTTATTTCTTTTTAAGAAAACAAATGGGCAAATTTTCTGAGTAAAAAATCCCTGAATCTTCTTCTAAGGCAAAGAATAAGTCAATGGTAACAATATAGAATAATGGCGGGAGGTATAAGTGTCTCCCTTTCTTTTTGATTTCCAAAGTTTCATAGAGTGTTTAAGATCCAAAGTAGCCGATGTTATCATTATTACAAACCATATGTGAAATATCATCAAATATAACTTTAAACTACCAGTAACTTAAGTCTAAGTTAATCAATATTTGAGTAAAAATACTTACAAATCTATATACATTTAATAAAAAATTTTAAGACATAGAAATAACTTTACTAATCAAAATAGTAAAATTCTAAAAGGTTTGACAGACAACTTAAGGTTAATACACTCTGTCCTTTATTCAAATAATATTTGTTCTATTCTCACATTATTTAAAAGTTACAATTCTATATAAAAATAAATTCAGTGAATTTTATCAGATAAAGATATTAAACTATCTCTATGGAAATTATGGAATTTTTAGTGTATTGACATCCCTCAAAAGCTGAAAATATATATGTGATTTAAAAAATAAATGTTGAAATACAGGAGTCAAAGTTAAATACAGCTTACAGTTTGTTTTTCAAATCCAAGGGCATTAGCTGTATATGTTCCCTAGCATGAAATTAATGTCATATGTATATTAATCAGTTTAAAAAAAGGAATGACATAAGGTTGGTTAACCAGTTGAGAGACAGTTGGCTACAGATTCTTGGGGCTGAGCTCGCTCGCCTGGGGCTCCTGCTACCCGATATTTAGACCCATGTTCTTAACTACCTCAGGCTCCCTCAGCGGTTCCCACAAACTCCACAACCTGATAGAATTTCACAGTGCGTGCACCTAATGCCTATCCTGTTCAACTATAAACCTGATTTACACACCAAGTTTCCTCTATAAATTAATCTTAAGAGTTTGTGCTCGGCAGCCATTGATTCCTGAAAAAATGTCCTGTGAGAGAACTTTTAAACTGAAACATCATGTTCTCTAGGAACATGTACTCTATTTTACTAATCTGTATGTTTGTAACTAGTCCTTAGGCTTTGCCCTTTAGAAATAACTACCCAGAGCACTAACTGACTAAATATGCAATGTTGACTTCTAGTAGCTCTTTCAGTTTAACTTTCAGAGATTTTGTTCCTATGTTCTTTTTCTCCATGACGTCTTTCTCTTCTTGAAGGTAGTTGAGCTAATTTTCTGTTACTACCTTATAGATGAGTATTCAATTATATTATTAACTCCAGACAGAATCTATACGTTAAAAAATTCATAAAACTAAGGATTTCATTCCTTGCTTTGTTATTATCCATAATGGCTTCCGGTTGTATCATATGTGAGTTGACAGGGTGAGAGGGACTCTGTTATGTCAAGGTTGCTTCTGGGGTAAGATGTATGATGCTTCTCTAGTTTTAAGATTCAGAAGACCTCATTCAATATCCCTGTATTTCTGTTACCAGCTGGTATCACCACTTTTCAGTGAGCACAGGCTAACTATGAATTAGCAACTGGGTTTCTGACCTAATGGATGTGTAAATCATTTAGCCTGATGAAGAACATGTTGCTTTTGATTTGCCTTCCATAATGCCTATTACCTTTGTAACAAAATGTCCTGAAATGTCCTTTAATTATTAATTAACTTTTGGAACTGGAAAAATATCATGCAAAACTCCATCTTCAGAATGCACTTCAAAACACCACTCCAATCATTGTTATTTAAAGTATAATTTTAAAAACCTTTAAAAGGTCTTAAATTTATTGCTAAATTATATTTTAATGCATTTAATATCAATATGTAGAAGCCAGGTGAAGTTATTCTTGATTTTAGAAAAATATGAATTTCATGGAAAATATTGTCAAATAAAGACAGAAAAGATAATAGTTTAAAATGTTTGCTTTGATTCAAAATCAAAGTATCACAAAGCTTCCTCCTCTCATTCTCTCACACCTGGGGTCATGGAAAGACAGCATTTTGAAAATGTATCTACTATCTACTACTAGAGAAGTATGATTGGGTAAAAAGTTCACTTTCTTGCACACTATGTAATATTGTTATTAAAGATAATTTACTTCAATTTCCATCAACCATGTCCTTAGAAGGAAACATTTATACATATATCACTGGTTCAGTTGTAGGTTTCTATTAAGGAAGAATATCTTAATACAAAAAGCAATTTTATAAAGTCTTGAATGTGTTACAGTTTTCATTATTGTTATTTCAATGAATTAGAGTCCCATGTT
This sequence comes from Suricata suricatta, assembly GCF_006229205.1. Lineage (NCBI taxonomy): Eukaryota > Metazoa > Chordata > Mammalia > Carnivora > Herpestidae > Suricata > Suricata suricatta. The sequence continues at coordinate 78,498,301 of NC_043705.1, read as the reverse complement.
GCCAGAGTCCAGCTCCAGCAGGACTGAGGGTCCAGGGTTCAGGTCCCTGGTGGGCACTACTTGCTAGAGTCCAGCTCCAGCAGGTCCAGGGTTCCCTGAAGGATTGACGGTGTTGTCACAAGAGAGATGAGAGAGCCACAGTTTTCTTTCTGACCATCAAGCAGGCATCTTTGCTCTGATTCTCTAGCTTTATTTATAGTGAAAGATACAAGGAGCTGAAAGAGCAGTGTGTGTTTAGAAATGATTTCTCAATATAGATAAATTTTTCAGCACAATTTTCTAGAACATAGATTCTGCAGAAGTTATACTTCTAATCTTAATAGTAAAGATTGTCATATAAAACTTAGCTACAGGCACTCATGCTTATTATATGGGAAGGATAGGTATTTTTAAGCATACATTTTTTCCATAGTATGCATAAGACCAAGACATACAAAACTTTCTGTATAACCCCAAGAAAGTGACCTTTAACCATGAGGCTAGTAGCATTGTTGAGTAAGGGTCATTAGGCTGTTTATAGCTCTAAGAGAAAGTACCCAGAAAAATGGGATCCCCAGGAGACACAATGTCTACCCTCACAGCCACAAGGACAGATAAGATGCAACATTTACTTAGTCCAGAAGGTATTAAGTTTACTAGTTAATTCTAAAGTTTTTCAGGGCAGAATGGAATGTAGGGGTAGACCTAGTGACAACCTTATATGCTAGTCTTCTTTAACTATTGGGTTGTCCCTGACCAGGTGCAATTATCGTCCCAGGGCCAGAAGGAGAGGACAGCTTGTTCTTGATTTTAAATGGCAAGGCACTCAAGGTCTGGTGCTCAAGCAGAAATGATAGTTACAAGAGGGTAGTATTGGTCACCGCCTGGCAGCAAGAGACCTTGCAAACTTGCCATACCCTCACTAAGAATTTTCACTCAACTGGTGAGTTCAGGATGGCTCCCAACACCATCTCTTGAAAAAGTATGATATATGTCAATCCCAACACCATCTCTTGAAAAAGTATGATATATGTCAATCTATAAATTTTATATCATGATGAAATAATATTTATAATTGTTGTTTTTATAGATTTTTCTTAATGCCTGTATAAAAAGATTAATTTATAAAAGAACCTTTTGTTAAAGACAATTTTCATATACAAAAAAATTTAGAAATCTAACCAATTCAATTATACCTCATAAAATTCTAAAATCTTAAAATATGCTGGGGACACAAATGCCAAAAAACTTGGCATTAACTGGATTACCCAAATTAATCAAGTTTTAACTTATTATGCCTGGTGAAAATTGGTGTATTATTTGCAAAAGATTCCCACTAGAGAATTAGTAAATTTCTTCTGTGTCTCAGTTTTTTCTTTTTTCTTTCCTAAGTACAGGCTCATAATCAGATGCCTTTCTTGCGTGGAAATTGTTTGCTATTAGGAAATGAAAGTATGTCTTTTTATCCTGAAATTTACTGGTAGGAAAGTAAAGAGACCATAGTGTTGCAGGTGCAATGGGTAGATCTAATACTCTGATATACTTTAATAAAAAATGTGAAAAGAAAAGTGACTCTGCTTAGAGTAGTATTAAATAGATTGGCCATGTTGATTTTGTATGTTTATTTATGTCTTTGATGACATTTACTTAATTTTTAGGTTCAAGTCAATGAACTTAATGAACTGAATTTTAAGAAAACCTCATCTGGATAGGTAGATAGATAGAAATGGATTTAAAAAAATAGAACCACGATATATTACCAGACTTGAAAATTAATATTTTCTTAGTACCATCAAATGTCCAGATTTAAAAAAATTTGATCTAATTTGGATCCAAGTGAGATCAATATGTTTAAGTCTCTTACTCATTTTAAATAATCAATACTTACTTATATATTCCATTATACCTGTTTTCTCCCCCTTGCAATTTATTAAAAAATAGTTGAATAATTTGATTCATAGAATTTCCCAAAAACTGGATTTTCCTGATATCAGCCTATCATTTTACATGCTTCTTCATATTTTATATTTCCTAAAAATTTGCTGATATATGTTGAGGCTTGATATGATTTGTGGTGAGAAATTTCATATATAATAAAGTATACATTGTTTTAAATATAACATAAGCTAGAATTTGGGGAGTTTATTGTTGACCATTGTAATTGTTGTCCTTATTCCTGAGCACTGATCGTTATCCCAAGTGCTAATGAAGGAAGTTTCCTCCTAATAAAACTAACTATAAAATATCCTGTGCCAGAAAATCTGGGGAAGATACAAGTCATCCTTACTCCGTGATTGGTGTTTGGATTAGGTATGTAAGGCAATGAGATAGTTCACATTTCACTGGGGAGACCTGAGCACTGCTCTGACACCTGCTGAGCACTGGGTCTTAATTAGTAGTGCCACAGTACTCTTTACATTTTCTATGATCCTTAATCCTAGAGTATAGTTTGACTGATCTTGACCTGAAATAAGTGTTTAGGAATTAACGGCAAACCTTTGTCAACTCAGTGCAAAGCAGTATTCATGCAAAATATGTGTTCTTTCACTACCAAATATTAGTTACTTTAATAATACTCATAATGAACTAGGCATTGTGTTAGGAACTGAAGGTATAAAAACTTGTGAAAACAAACATGATTCCTGTCCTTTATGATATTATAGTCAAATGAGAAAGACAATGATCAAATAATTCTCCTAATATATAACTACTAATTGAGAGTACTCTGAAGGGAAAGAACACTATTTATTAATATCATAAAGTAAAGGAACCAAAACTCAAGATGTATAAAGAGATAATGAAGACAGTACAAGGGCAGACATATTTCAGAGGTGATAAATAGCTACCAGCATATATTTATGGAACATACTAATGTTTCTCAACCAATCAGAGATTACTAGTTGAGGGAGGTAATCCTATTCCTGACAATAATTCTGAGGTCGCGGAGATGTAGTCCTTGCCTTCTATTTTTAGACATTGATTAAAAGTAAGAGAGGTACGACCATTTGGTTTCTACCTCAGAGTGATTACAGGGGCGCCTGGGGGCTCAGTCACTTAAGCCTCCAACTTCAGCTCAGGGCATGATCTCACGGTTCGTGGGTTTGAGCCCCACGTCGGGCTCTGTGCTGACAGCTCAGAGACTGGAGCCTGCTTCAGATTCTGTGTCTACCTCTCTCTCTGCCCCTCCCCCACTTGTGCTCTGTCCCTCACCTCTCAAAAATAAATAAACATTAAAAAATTAAAAATAAAAATGATTATAAAATACAGGCCTTCTCACCCTCTTTTGCTCTGATGGCCCACATAGGAAATATTGGGTAACTGAGAATTGTACCTATTCACAACGACTTTGACTCTTGGATAGGTCCAAACATACCTTTAACTGCTGTTGGCAATATAAACTAAATGGTTTAGTGATTATATCAATCATACCAGTATTAGGCTGATTACATTGCTTTGTCTAGAAATACAGAGAAATTTCTTATAAGCCACATGTAAAGTAACCATAAATATCCATGTGCAAAACTATAAACACAAGCTAAACAGATTTAGAAAGACAACTTTCCCTCCACCATGAAGTATTTCTTTACTTCAACAATACTTTATCTGAGAGAGAGTGAGCCACCAAAGTCACTTCAATATAAAGGAACCACATTTTTTTGTTATAAATGGGAAACAGAAGAAATAAGAAGACAGAATTTGGGAAATTATGGAGAAAAAGAAAATAAAAGAACAATTTTTTCCTTAGAAAATTTTGCAGTCTGATACCTGCCTTGCTTACAGAGAAGATAAGTAGTGACAGATGTGGCTTTGTTATAGAAAGAACTTAATGTCAAGCAGCTGAGTAACTGTGCTTTTTAAAGAAAATTAATCCTGAACTGTCTTAATTGGGCTCCTCTCCTCTCTTCTTTCCTCCTTAAATCTCCATCTGGAGTTTTCAGTAAATGATAGCAGTCTTGATGGGATCTAGTAGTCTGAGTGATTTTACATTCCAACTCTTCCTGCTGGTACCATTCACAAACACCTTTTGGAAGTACTAGTGTCCAAAGTGGGATGATTCATCTCAAAATATGGCCAGTATTTCATTAAAAGCTGGCTAGGAATGATATATTATCATTTACATGCATATTTGCCTTTTGTTACTGTATCTTTTCTTTCCTGTCATATTTTTCTCCAAAAGTAATGGGTTAGATAATGATACTAATAGTAGGGATAATTTGTAGAAAATAAAAATGCCATTGTATGTATTATATATTTAACTATGAAATTTTGAAATTACTTTAGTATGAAGACACCATTATTTAAGGAAGGTAGACATTGTTATCCTTTTCCTGGCTAGAGCTATTATACAAAAACCTCTTTGAAAAATTCATAATAAACACTCAGTTAAACAATGACAAGATACCAAGTTAAAGCCCTCTAGATATTTAAAAGGAGAATTAGGCAAAATATAGTTATTTAATCTTACTATACTAAGAAATTCTCCGATGACACTGAAGATACGACTGGATAACGATAATGATAAAGCGTAGGAAAAAGATAGTGATTTTATGCTGGGGGTGGGGCACTCCAGGCTAGGGAGCTACTGTAGGAAATATTGTGATTTAATTGATGTCTCCCTGCTCTGGAGTGACCCATCCTTCATATTCTAGTGAAGTGGTTCTTCATCTCTTTGTGGTCTTGTCTGGGTCTGCATGTTTAATCCTTCCTCATGCGGCTTCCCCCTTTCCTATCTGTAAGTTTTCACAAGGTGGTGAAAATTCCTCACGGCATTCTAGATCAGTGTTGTCCAAGAGAAATTATTCACACCACATTAGTAATTCTACACTTTCTAGTAACTACATTAACAAAAGTAAAAATAGTGAAATACATTTTAATGTTGTATTTGATTTAACCTAATATTAAACTATGATTTCAACACATAATCAATGTAATAAAAATCATTCTTGTTTTCATACTAAAGGTTCCAAATCTAGTGTATATTTGACACTTAGAGCACATCTGAATTAGAAATAGCCACACTTCAATTGTGCAATAGCCACACGTGTCTAGTGGCTACCATATTGGAGAGCACAGCTCTAGATACTAGCAGGTTTGATTATTCTTCTCCATTATGTGACTAGATCAAGCAAATAAATACTCCATCAACAATGGTCTCCATTTGTACACAGTGAGAAATTTAGAAATGAGATAACAATGTCCCCATCTTAGAAAGTCAAGTATCACTCTTTTAAAGTTCATTCTGTCTTGGAAGAAATTTACATGAGTCTCTATGACTCAATCAATAAACGGAGCATTTGTAACTTCATCCTCAGTCTTGTTTCATTCCACGTCTAGGTAATAGGTTTGTGCATTCCTTCCTTTTAGAACTCTTAAATGTCTAAGTATTAACAAGATGTCCTTGTTACATACTAGGCAGAAATAAGCATATCAGTAAAAAACTAAAGAGAATTCCAAACTCAAGTAAGGCTGTGAATCATAATCCATATGCCATGTTCATAGGTAATGTGTGTTTGTCATAAAAACCAAACACATAAATATTTTTATTCAGATATACATAGATTTGTATCCTGCCTCTATCGTCTGTTTCTGCTCCTTCATATCAGTTAGTTATTTACTATATGGATAAATAAATCTCATTAAATGAAGTAATAAATGTAATGCTGCTAACTTACATTAGATTACCAATATAATCACTACAACAAAATATTAATAATAATCATTGCTTTATTATCTTCTATTCTGTCTTTAATTTTCTTAATGACAGCATCTTAATTTTCATCATAGAAAGAAAAACACTAATGACAAAACAATATATATTATTTATTACATAAATCCCAGGGTATAGGTTATTTACTGTTTGTAAGTACTTGGTGCTAAAGTGCTCAAGGGATAATGAATGATGAAAGAATGAGCCCAAAAGAGAGCATTTTTTTAATTCAACAGCCACAGTATAAAAAAGCGAAGGTATATGAATCATGCTTTCTATCCCTAATGGAGATCTGAATTTATAAGACATGTCAAAAATTTATTAAATCACACCAAAGGAGATCCATGTTGTAGAGTCACTGAAACAACCCAAATGTTTATTTAAATGGAGAAACAGGTTCATTGACAGTGGGACCAATTTGATTCCTCAGATTTGTCTTCTGCCCTCCCACTAAAATTAGGTCATGATGTGCCACCTGGTTGATTAATAGCTTGACATACACAGTGGCAAATTCTGTGGGTGCAGAACAAATCTATATAAAGGGGCCTCTGTTATTTTCCAGGTTTTAGATTTGAAGATTCATGGAGTTTGCCTCCTTCACCCCCCAAATCTTACAAAAAATTAGTTTCTGTGTTTGCAATATATATGTAAGTTAAATACAAAATACACCAAACAATTCCTGAATGAATGTGGAATTAATGCCCTTTTGTGTACATACTTCTAATTTAAATTCTAATTCAAGGAACTCATTTTATAAAAGCCATCAAAATTTACTGACAGATATCAGCATTTCTGGGAAAACTGGATGTTCAGCTGTAAAAGAATAAAATTGTTTTATTATCTTATATCACTCACAAAAATTTACTTGAAACAAAGACTTAAATGTAAGAACAGAAATCACAGAATTCTAGAAGAAAACAGATACTGGCAACATGATATTGGTAACAATTTTTTTTACATATAGTACCTAAAGTAGAGGCAACAAAAGTAAAAATAAAGTAAGACTATACCAAACTAAAGAGCTTCTACATAGCAAAAGAAATTATCAATAAAATTAAAGGCAACCTACAGAATGGGAAATATATTTGCAAATCATACAGATGATAATGGGTTATTTCCAAAATATATGAAGGAACTCCTACAACTCAATAGCAAAATATAATAATGATGACAATAATAGTAATCCAATTTAAAATGGGTAAGGGACCTGAATAGACATTTTTCCAAATAAGATACAAATGGCCAAGAGATACATGAAAAAATGTTCAGGTTCATTAATCATTAGGAAAATGCAAATCAAATCCACAATGAGATATCATCACCTGAGGCCTGTTAGCATGGACATTATCAAAAAGACAAATGCAGGTTAAGGATACAGAGAAAAGGGAAAATGTATGCACTGTTGGTGACACTGTAAACTGGAACAGCCACTATGGAAAATGGTATGGAGTTTCCTTAAAAAAAAAAAAAGGGAAAACAGAACTATCATATAATCCAATAATTCCACTTCTGGGAATATATCCAAAGTAAACAAAAGAACTATGCTAAAGAGATATCTGCAGCCCCTATGGTTATAGCAGCATTATTTACAGTAGCCCAACATGAAAACAACTTAAGTGTCCATCCATGGATATCTGGGTAAAGAAGTTGAGAGATATATATGCATATACAATGGATATTATTCAGCCATAAAAAATGGAAATCTGAAATTTGTGGCATAGCTGGACCTTGAGCACATTAGGCTAGGTGAAGATAAACAGAGAAAGATAACTGTCTTATGATCTCACTTATGTGTGGGATCACAAAAAAAAGAATAACAAAACAAATCCAAAAAAATTAAAACTAAAACTGAAACTGAAACTAAAAAACAACTAAACTAAAAAAGGAATGAAGTGAAACAAAACACCAAACTCATAGAAAAACAGATTTGTGGTTATGAGTGGCAGTAGATTGGAGAAGATAGAATTGGAGGAAGGTGGTCAAAAGGTACAAACTTCCAGTTGAAAGATAAATAAGTGCCAAGGATATAATAAACAACATGATAGCTACAGTTAACACTGTGGTATGGTAACCTTGAAAGTTCAGAGAGTAGATCCCAAGAATTCATTTCACAAGAATAAAAAACCATTTTCTTTTTGTATCTGTATAAGGTGATAGATGTTAACTAAATTTATTGTGATATCACCTTCACAAAATATGTAAGCCAAATCATTGTACAGTTCTCCTTAAAATTATACAGTCCTTTATATCAATTATATCTCAATAAATCTGGGGGGAAATTTAAGAAAAAAAAGATAATCAGCATTTTTGTACTCAGGAATACTTTGAATGGAAATCATTGCCTTTAAGTTTTCCAGTTCTTCTAAATTTTATTTCAATGGAAATATTTTTTATGTAGCTACATTTCCTAGTTGTGTGAATAGCAAAATAATTGCTCATTTGGACACAAACTTATTTTAGAGTTGCAGATTACTATTTTACATCTGGGATGTGAATTTAAATAACTTCCACCTTAAAAGAACAAAAGTCACTAAGGGGTAAAATTTTTATTGTAATGACTCAAGAATTTCTTTTTAAAATTTGTTTTAATGTTTATTTATTTTTGAGAGGGAGACAGAGAGAAAGAGCATGAGCAGAAGAGAGACAGAGAGAGAGAGAGAGAGAGAGACTGAATCCAAAAAGGGCTCCAGGCTCCAAGCTGCAAGAACAGAGTCTGACGTGGGGTTCAAACTCACAAACCATGAGACATGACCTGAATCAAAGTTGGATGTTCAACTGACTGAACCACCCAGATGGTCCTGTAATGGCTCAATAATTTCTGGCTTAAACATTTTCAAGACATTTCTGAAGCTAGTATTAGAGCTTCTGGTGACAAGTTTATGACAAGTAAGAGATTATAATTCATTATAATATGGGAGAAATTTTAGATGAAGATTTTAATTGAATAAATAAATGTCAAGGTTTTCCTTCAAACAAAGGTGGATGTAAACATGTGACTCCTGCCTCCCTTTTTCTCTCCCTTTCTTCCACTTTCCTTTCCTCTTCCTTTTTTCCTTCCTTCTCTTTTATTTTTTATATTTTTAAGCCGAGAAATTAAGCTTCAATGATTGATGTCATGTGAGTACAAGAACTCCTACTTGGGAGCCCTAAAGGATGGCAGATCATTGCCTAAGGGGAAAATGACTTTGTCTCAGAAGGTCTTGTAATCACTTAAAGGAAAAGATATCCATAGTCCTCCTAAAGAGACCCCTGGGAAACCCATTTGTCTGAACATCACTGGGTTGGCAAGACATTTCACAGGTAGGAATGGGGGCATATGATTTACAGACATACTGCTCTGACTTTTGCTGCATGAGGATTCCGCAGACATGATGCAGTTATGCACAATGCTTAATGAAAATAGCCCAGGAATAGACATGGCCTTCCAGGAAATTGATAAAAAAAAGTTAGCATGAACATGCATTGAAAGACAAAGACACTATAAAAAATGATGGAACTCATCAAACTCATGAGCATTATAAGCCACCCAAAGTGCAGAAGCTATTGAATTAGAGACGTCAGGCAGAAAATTTTATAAATTCCTAATTGTGTATTCAAGCTATTTAATTACTTACTACAACTATTTGCTAAATGAAAAATTACCAAGATTTAAAAAAAACAAATCTAAAAAACAAAAGAAAAGGCTATCGGGACCACATCAAGATAAAATCTTCTGCACTACAAAGGAAACAATCAAGAAAACTAATAGGCAACCGACAGAATGAGAAAAGATAGTTGCAAATGACATATCAGATAAAGGGCTAGTATCCAAAATCTACAAGGAACTCACCAAACTCCACACCTGAAAAACAAATAACACAGTGAAGAAATGGGCAGAAGACATAAACAGACACTTCTCCAAAGAGGACATCCAGATGGCCTACAGGCACATGAAACGATGCTCAACATCACTCATCATCAGGGAAACACAAATCAAAACCACACTGAGATACCAAATCATGCCAGTCAGAGTGGCTAAAATGAACAAATCAAGAGACTATAGATGCTGGCGAGGGTGTGGAGAGATGGGCACCCTCCTGCACTGTTGGTGGGAATGTAAACTGGTATAGCCTCTCTGGAAAACAGTGTGGAGGTTCCT
>NC_043705.1:78480478-78488377 GCF_006229205.1 Suricata suricatta | reverse complement strand
TAAAGTAGAAGAATCTGGGTGAATAAATGAAGGTTAAGTCATCAACAGTGAGGTCATTATATCCTCATTTCAAATATGTATAAAAGGGCATAGTGTGGCCCTTGCTGTGTTGATCTGCAAGCATAAATATTTCAAGATAAAAGCTTGAAACGTGCATCTGCTCAAAACGCACAGTAAAATGAAAGAACAGTAAGTGAAAGCTATATTCTCTTTCTTTGAGTCTATCTTTTCCTACAGTGTAAAGCAAATCAAATTATTATTTGTACTGAAAAGGACCTCAAATTTAGTATGAGTAACACCTATCCTATCCATCTAAATGAATAGAAATCATGTTACTAGTAGTTATTCACATTTGTTTTACTCTAAAACTGTATGGACCAAATATATATTGGTATGAAAAAATATATACATATTGAACCTAGAGGTAATAGATTTCTGTATAACTTCTGTTGAAAAGCTTTAATTTTCTGAGGCTTATTGTCCTTATTTGTAAAATAATTGATTTGAAAAAGTAAATAAAGGGCGAAAACTTGATGTCAAAGGTATAACTTTCTTTCTAACTTAGGCATAAAGAGATGTATGGTCAAGCATTTGTCTATATTATTCTACTTTTTGCAATATAAAAAATGATTAATTGGTTTGCTTATTTTTTGATTCTTAAGTAGATATTGCTACTCATAATAAAGTCTTTATTTTCTTCTCCAGCTCATTCTTGAGGGAGTTGGCTTGTTTTATAATAAGGTATTAGGTATTTCTGTGAGGTTGTATTAAGAATAAGAATAAATCAAAATTGTAAAATAGCTTTATACTAAGGTTCAACAACATATAAATGTCCGAGGCTCTTTCTTTTACCTTTTGAACTAGACACAATATTGTAACTGACTTATCCAGTTATCTTAAATTCTGGTTTGTACCTATTAGATTCTAAGCAATTATCTGTTTAGATGAAGTAAAGAAATAAATCACCTCCATTTTATATGAGGTGTTGACATTTATTGATTTAATGTTCTCTTAAAATCTTTCAGGGAAATGGTTTTTAAATTATAATAATAAGTGGACAGAAATTAATGGACCTACCCAAACTAGAGCAACATGTTGGCATGTAATTCACTGTTGAAATTTTGTGAGTGAATTTTTTAGTAAGGAAAATTATAGCTAAGAGGCTCTATGTAGATATCTTTTTGTAACATGCACTGTTTCTTCTTTGTGAGCTAGTGTTCAAGAATTCTCCTCTACTGAGAAACAGAATTATTTCCTTTCAAATAATGACCATGTACTATGTTTTCTGGCTTCCCCAGAGTAAAAGGCCTTCAAAAGATAATGCTTAAAAAAAGATTTTACTCTAAATAATTTAGAAATAGATAAACTATTATGAATATAATAAATGATTAACATTCAGACACTTCTGCATTAATAATTAATAAGAAAATGTGTTGTAACATGCAATATAAACTTTACTAAATATATAAAAAAACACCAAGCATAAAACATTCAGATTGCCTTTCTTACCAATCTCCAAGAAAGCTGTAAGTACACATAAATGGTGACTCTCTACAAATACATAATTAGTGTCATCGCTTTTATGTTCTTTTCATGTTCTTTACCTTATGCTCTATTGGTTTTCCCCAGACCATTTATCTGCTATTTATCTTGTTTGTTATTTTGGGCTTTTCTGTTTGTTTTAATTTTAGAACAGGAATATGGTTTCTATTTCTCAATATCCACTTCCTCCATATCAGTTTCATATTTAAGCATCTTTAAATAAATCAGGATATTTGTTGTAAAATTAATAACAATAACTTTAGTTGTCAACTGAGATTAGCTTAAAGAGGAAATTGATGCATCATATCAAGTTCACTCAATAGGTGAAGTGAGCTCAATTTGCCTTAGAAAATAGAGAAATAGGGAGGAGGAGCCAAGATGGTGGAGAGGAAGGGAGCTCTGTAAACTTCAACGCCCAACTTATTGTACTGAGAAGGACATTACTCTCATCTGCAAGAATGGAAGGAGAAAATACAGACTCCAGAAAGAAGACAACCTCAAAGATGCCTGAGAGAGTGAGTGCAAACTGGGGAGATTGGAAAATGGGCCAGCCCAAGAAGGTCAAGGGAGGTGGGAGCCCCAGCCCAACACAGGGAAAGCGCACAAAGCCCCTGAAAGACAAAGGGAAGAGAAAGAGAAACTGAACACGCTCAAAGTACTGCCTCTAGAGAAGAGATAAAGAACATTTAACCCTGCACAGAGAGAAAAACTCTTACTCCATATATAACTGCTCGGTAGCCCAAATCCCGAAACTGGGTGGCACAAGGGGGAAAACAGCCTCCACCCCTGCACGATCTCAGCAGGGAGTTGGTGACTGGAGGCCCCAGCACCAGGGGCATGCTTTGGCCTCAGCTGTGGGAGTGGGAGCACACACCTCATTTCCACAGCACGTCTCCCTCCAGCATTGGCCTCGCGAATCCCGAATCCCGGGTACCAAAGGAGAAAAAATAGCCCCCACTCCTATACAGCAGCACAAATCCCTGCCTGAGCCAAGAAAAACCGCTCCCTCGTGCTACACAATTGCGAACCCAGCTGGGGGCTGGGAGTTGGCAGCGGGTCTGTGAGGGCGTGCACTTCACCTCCTACAGAGCACCTCACCTCCTGCTGCAGCAGCATCACAAATCCCTGCCAGCTCCAAGAGAAACTGCTCCCTCCCCCTACAAGATCCCGGCTAAGAAGCCAGCTGCCAAAGGAAGTACATCTCATCAGTGGTAGCATAAAAGTGCATGGACTAGGATTTTGAAATGAGGCGGGCCTGGAAAATACAGTTTGGCTCAGCTGCAGCACAAGGAGATCGCACTCATTAGAGTTGCCTGCAGTGCTTAGTGCCAGTGGAGCTTGGTGTGCCGCCATCCATCCTCCACAACCACCAAGGCAGGGCCTCTGAGAGAAGCCCCTGAGACCTACATACACCAAACCATGCCTATCCGCAAGGGGCAGCTGCTGCGGTTTTTTTTTTTGTACTTATTTTTTATTATTATTACCTATTTTACTTTTTTAAAAATTAAAAAAATTTTTAATCCTTATTTTACTTTTTCCTTTCTCCCTCTTTTTTTTCTTTTCTTTCTCTTGCCATCCAGATATATTCTCCCTTATCTCATCCTTATCTCTCCCCTCAACTGGTTATACACTTTTAGACTGTCCATTGTCCTTTGTTGCCTCTGCCCCCCTTTATTTTGTTTTTCTTTTTCCTTTTTTTCTTTCTTTTCTTCTCTTTCCTCTCCATTTTCTTTTCTTCCTTTCCCCCTTTTTAATTTGTTTATTTGATTTGTCTGTGAGTTTGTGTGCTTCTGTTCCCTCTGTGTTTGTCTGTCTGTTTTCCTTCTTAGGGCTACCCCAAGAAACAAGCCAAAGTGCACATGACAACGAGTCCCAAATATCACTGAGTAGGGAAATAAAATAATCAAAGGCACAACAATAGAAACTAAGAGATACCATTAAAAGAATATTTCCTGAAATGACAGGCCCTGGACAATCAATAAGCCTCCTTTAAAAGAGCAATACTAACAGGTGCACAGTGCACAATGAGCTTTTTAAAACTGACAAGAGACAGAAAACTAGCTAAAACGACAAAACGAAGGAACTCTCCCCTGAAGAATCTCCAGGAATAAGTCACAGCCACAGAACTGTTAAAAACAGATCTAAACAACATAGTAGAACAAGAATTTAAAAAACTTGTCATAAAATTAATCGCTGGGGTTGAAAAAAGCATCAGAGAAGCAACTGAGACAATGACTAGGAACTTTGAAAATAGATGTGATGAGTTAAAAACGGCTATACATGAAGTGAATAATAAAATGGAGGCAGCCACCTCAAGGATGGAAGAGGAAGAGAGAAGAATAGGTGAATTAGAAGATATAGTTATAGCAAAAGAGGAAGCTGGAAAATGAGAAATTGATCCAGGATCAGGAAAGGAGAATTCGAGACCTGAGTGATACAATCAAACAGTACAACATCCGGATCATAGGAATTCCTGAAGAGGAAAAAAGAGAGGAAGGTCCTGAAGGGATACTAGACAAATTATAACTGAGAATTTCCCAAATCTGGGAAAAGAAATAGACATTCAAATTCAAGAGGCACAAAGAACCCCCTTAAGACGTAATTTGAATCGACCTTCGGCATGACATATCATAGTGAAACTAGCAAAATATAAAGATAAAGAGAGAATTCTGAAACCAGCTAGGGATAAAACGGCCCTAACGTACAAAGGGAAACTTATCAGAGTGGTTACAGACCGATCTAATGAAACTTGGGGGGCCAGGAATAAATGGCAGGAAATCTTCAATGTGATGGACAAAAATACATGCAACCAAGAATCCTTTATCAGGCAAGCCTACCATTCAAAATAGAAGGAGAGATAAAGGTGTTCCCAAATAAACAAAAATTGAGAGAATTCATCACCAGCAAAACAGCCGTACAAGAAATCCTAAGAGGGATTCTTATGGAGTCATATGGACTCTATGACTCAATATAGAGTCATGGGAGTCATATGGACTTTATGAAGGAGATGTGGCAAAGAATACAAGGTGCTAGAGATACCACTATAAACATGAATTCTACGGAGAACACAATGACTCTAAACTCACATTTTTCAATAATTACACTGAATATACATGGACTGAATGCTCCAACCAAATGACTTGGGGTAGCAGAATGAATAAAAAACCAAAATCAATCTATTTGCTGTCTACAAGAGACTAATTTTCGATCAGAAGACACCTTCAGGTTGAAAGTAAAGGGATGGAGAAATATCTATCTGTGACTCGAAGCCAAAAGAAAGCCAGAGTAGCCATACTTATATCAGACAAACTGGACATTGAAGTAAAGGCAGTAACAAGAGATGAAGAAGGACATTATATAATAATTACAGGGTCTCTCCATCAGGAAAAGGTAACAATTATAAACATCTATGCACCAAATTTGGGAGCACCCAAATACATAAAACAATTCATCACAGACAGAAACAATCTTGTTGATAAGAATGTGCTAATTGCAGGGGACTTTAATACTCCACTGACAGCAATGGATAGATCAACCAGACGTAAAATCACTAAAGAAACAATGGACCTGAATGACACATTGGAACAGATGGAATTGATAGATATATTTAGAACTCTGCAACCTGAAGTTAGGAAATTCACCTTCTTTTTGAGTGCATATGGTACATTCTCCAAGATAGATCACATACGGGGACATAAAGCAGCCCTTATACTCCATAAGTATAAACAGAGATCATTCCATGCACACTTTCAGATCACAATGCTATGAAACTTGAAATTAACCACAGGAAAAAGTCTGAAAAACTTCCAAAAATGTGTAGGTTAAAAACCACCCTACTAAAGAATGATTGGGCTAAGCAGGCAATTAGAGAAGATATTAAAAAATATATGGAAACAAATGAAAACAAAAATACAACAATCCAAAATCTCTGGGATGCAACAAAGGCAGTCCTAAGAGAAAAGTATATTGCAATCCAGGCCTATTTCAACAAACTAGAAAAAGCACAAATTAAAAATCTAACAGATCACCTATTGGAACTAAAAGGGAAGCCGCAAGACCACCCCTAACCCAGCAGAAGAAAAGAAATAATAAAGATCAGGGTAGAAATAAACAATATAGAATCCAAAAAAACCAGTTGAGCCGATCAATGAAACCAAGAGTTGGTTCTTTGAAAAAATAAACAAAATTGATAAATCTCTTGCCAGGCTCCTCAGAAAGAAAAGACAGAGCACTCAGATAGACAAAATCATGAATTAAAAAGGATCTATTATAACCAATCCCTTAGAAATAGAAGCAATCATCAGAGATTACTATGAAAAATTATATGCCAACAAACTGGACAACCTAGAATAAATGGACAAATTCCTTAATGCACATGCACTACCAAAATTCAAATGGGAAGAGATAGAAAGCACGAATAGGCCAATAACTCTTGAAGAAATTGAATCCATTATCAAAAATCTCCCAATGAATAAGAGCCCAGGGCCAGATGGCTTCAGAGGGAAATTCTACCGGACATTTAAAGCAGAGCTCATACCCATTCTTCTCAAACTATTCCAAAAAATAGATATAGAAGGAAAACTTCCAAACTTATTCTAGGAAGCCAGTATCACCTAGACACCCAAACCAGACAGAGACCCAGCAAAAAAAGGAACTACAGACCAATATCCTTAATGAATACAGATGCAAAAATACTCAACAAAATACTGGCAAATCGAATTCAATAGCATATAAAAAATTATCCATCATGACCAAGTGGGATTCATTCCTGGGCTACAGGGCTGGTTCAATATTCACAAATCCATCAGTGTGATACATCACATTAACAAAAGAAAAGATAAAAACCATAGGATCCTGTTGATAGATGCAGAAAAAGCATTTGACAAAGTACAGCACCGTTTCTTAATAAAAACCCTTGAGAAAGTCAGAATACAAGGAACTTACCTAACATTATAAAAGGTGTTTATGGAAAGCCCACAGCTAATATCATCCACAATGGGGAAAAACTGAGAGCTTTCTCTCTGAGATCAGGAACATGACAGGGGTGTCCACTCTCACCACTGCTGTTTAACATAGTGCTGGGAGTCCTAGCATCAGCAATCAGACAACAAAAGGAAATAAAAGGCATCAGAATTGGCAAAGAAGAAGTCAAACTTTCACTTTTCGCAGATGACATGATAGTCTACATGGAAAACCCAGCAGACTCCACCAGAAGACTTCTAGAACTGATCAATGAATTCAGTAAAGTTGCAGGGTACAAAATCAATGTACAGAAATTGGTTGCATTCCTATGCACCAAAAATGAAGCAGCCAAAAGAGAAATCAAGAAACTGATCCCATTCACAATTGCATGAAAAACCATAAAATACCTAGGAGTAAACCTAACGAAGGATGTCAAAGACCTATATGATGAAAACTTATGAAAGAGATGGAAGAAGACACCAAGACATGGAAACACATTCCATGTTCATGGATCGGAAGAATAAACATTGTGTAAATGTCATTACTACCCAAAGCAATCGACATATTCAATGCAGTCCCCATCAAAATGGCACCAGCGTTCATCTCAAAGCTAGAACAAGCTATCCTCAAATTTGTATGGAACCACAAAAAAACCCTGAATAGCCAAAGTAATATTGAGGAAGAAAACCAAAACGGGAGGCATCACAATCCCAGACGTTAGCCTCTACTACAAAGCTGTCATCATCAAGACAGTATGGTATTGGCACAAAAACAGACACATAGACCAATGGAACAGAATAGAGAACCCAGTACTGGGCTCACAAATGTACAGCCAATTAATTTTTGACAAAGCAGGAAAGAGTATCCGATGGAAAAAAGACTGCCTCTTTAACAGGTGGTGCTGGGAGAACTGGACAGTAACATGCAGAAGAATGAAACTAGACCTCTTTCTTACACCATACACAAAATAAACTGGAAATGGCTGAAGGACCTGTAGGTGAGACAGGAAACCATCAAAACCCTTGAGAAGAAAGTAGGAAACAACCTCCTTGACCTCAACCGCAGCAATTTCCTACTCAACACATCCCCAAATACAAGGGAAATGAAAGCAAAAATGAACTACTGGGACCTCATCAAGATAAAAAGCTTCTGCACGGCAAAGGAAACAATCAAGAAAAGTAATAGGCAACCGACAGAATGGGAAAAGATAGTTGCAAATGACGTATCAGATAAAGAGCTAGTATCCAAAATCTACAAGGAACTCACCAAACTCCACACCTGAAAAACAAATAACACAGTGAAGAAATGGGCAGAAGACATAAACAGACACTTCTCCAAAGAGGACATCCAGATGGCCTACAAGCACATGAAACGATGCTCAACATCACTCATCAT
>NC_043705.1:78463593-78480378 GCF_006229205.1 Suricata suricatta | reverse complement strand
AAATTTTACCATTAGCTGAATTCTTGCCTTGATTAAAAGCTTGTATCTAACCATATTGTTTATTGATATAAAACTTTTTTCTTCTGTTATAAATGTCTATGTGACCTTGTTAAATATGAAGTCTGATGGATAGTGCTTCCTCATGTTAGATAGACCAGAAGTGACATCCTTGCATACTTGTGTCCTTAGGAGGCTTGAGTACTCTTAGGAGTGTCCAAAGCTTTTCCTTCCAAAAAAACCTTAAGAAATGTGAACAGAAGTGAGTCTAAGACAAGGCTCAAAACTACTGTTAGGCTCTCAATGCTGTTTTGGCTTGAAATTTAATTTTATATCGTTTAGGCAAACGATGCTTGAAAAGTATTCTACTTGAAAATAATTGTCTTTTGTAGAATGTTATCAGCCTGACCTGTGAAAAATCTCTATTCCCTGCCAACTGTGCTACCCCAAATGTTTTTTTTTACATTATTTATCTACTGGGTTATTGTATTTTATTGCACAATCTTAGTGTAACTGAAACACAAGCAGATGAAAACAACTTACTTTATGTTAAAAGCATACACTAGTTTTTACATGGGGGGGGGGGACAAAAAACCTTAATGGAAGTGTGGAAATCATTCCAAGGAAAGTACAAACCTGACATTACTTGGCAGGCTTGCATGTGCTGAGCTAAACTAACTAGACAGTGAATTCAGGGAACATAATCATTATTGGAGTTAAATTGGTATTTGTTGGGATAATGCCTTTAAAGTTGTTTTGGTACAAACCTTCTACAGAGTATCTATGTAAAAATCTGCCCTTACATTTTTGGTGGATAGGCCATGGCACCTAGTTATTTCCTAATGAATGTCCATCAAATGTTATCTTTTCACTTCCATTGAGAATGTAAAGTCTCATACATCCAATGGCACACTCATTCAAACGGCAATAGGTCTCACCATGATTGTTCACATTTGTGATTAGAGGAGATACTCACCTAACTAACTACATGAAGAAATGGGAAATCCCTAGATAGACAGAAGCCCCATGATTATACGAGGAAAGCACCCACTCCTACAGTCTCATTTTTTTGCAGTACATATGCTAATAGTCACTAAAAAGCAAGCAATATTTTTCTGTTATTTGCTTTAGTAGACAGACTTTTTGGTCTTCAGCTAATTACCCTCCTAAATAGGTAAGTCACTGCACTTCATAAATCACCCAACAATAAGAAAGCTAGTGATTCTACATAAGATGTACTGTTTAAATATTGAAATAAAATTGGTACTTTAAATTTTATTTTATCTTATAATTTGTACTTATATGTTATACAATTTTTAACATGAATGATTACTGTTAGCCTATGCAGTGGAGTATGTTTCATACTTTCTAATAGAAAATTTGTGGTGACTGCAGTTTTTCTGTGCAGTGCAGTGATAAGCAATGTTGGAGATGCTATTGTGTGATGTTGAAGACAAGCATCAAACTCATAACATCCACATTAGTGCCTTTAGAGTGTGCTCAATGAGTATACAATAAGATGACAAAGAATCATTCAATCATTGGAAATAACATTCCACACTTTTAAGTCAGGAACTACAGGTTATAAGCTGAAAGAGACTGGATTTTTTTCAAATCCTACTGTAGAAAAGTGCAGTGGACTGTATTTTCCACGTCATTTTAAGAGTATCTGTAGTTTAGACTGAATATTACTAGCTTATATGGAAAATGTTAAGAAAATTGTTGAGTCACCATGAAACATTGTAGCAAAGCCTGTAATGTTATGAGGACAGTTGTATTGGGAGAGAGAGAGATGTGGGGGGAGAGAGAGAAAGAGACAGAGACAGAGGGACAGAGAGACTTTTTTGTTGAAAATCTCCTTAAATTTACCAAGTCTAATCTATTTTAGCATTTTGAATCATCCTATAAATTTGATCATCTTTAAAAGGCAATCAAGTGAAAAAATTACAGAAAATTCCTGGTCAGGCTTTGTTATTATTATTGTTTTTCCTGGTCAGGCTTTGAATGAATGCAGTTTGGATAAATGAGCTATCATAAGAATTGAGTATCTTGTAATCTCAGAGTTGGGAAAAAATGGTACAGAGCCATGATTATTCAGTAGAAGTCTGAGATAGAATAAGAAATTCTTGGGGCACCTGGGTGGCTCAGTCCATTGAGCATCCAACTTTGATTTTAGCTCTGATCATGATCTCATGCTTTGTGGGAGAGAGCCCTGCATCAGGCTCTGTGCTGTCAGCCTGCTTGGCAGAATGTCTCTCCCTTTCTCTCTCCCTTTACCTGCCCCTCTCAAAATAAATAAACATTAAAAAAAAGAATAAGAAATTTTTTGTCATATCAACTTTTGGTGTGAGGGCAAACAACAAGGAACAGAAAAATGCAAAAATTTTTGAAAATAAGAATTTGGTGGATTTTAACAGAGATAACATTCTTTGCTGTGTAGCTTTGTTGAAATTTTATTAGATCAAAATATAATTTATTCTATGTCTATGAGGGCCTATAATTTACATGACTTATTTCCCTTTCCCATCTGTCTTCATGGTTCTATTTGGATTCTTAACATATAGTAGATACTCTGTTAATGACTCAATAAAGTAATCAGTCAATGAAATATATTATGTATCAATTGTTAGTATTTTGTTTTTTCATTTTTTCCATAAGGGGAACATTGTAAATTATTGGTCTCTTTTTTCCCCTACCAAACACTCTTTCCTCATTTAGTTTAAGATATAGCTAACTAGCTGAATGTCCTTATCAGCCTATAATAAAATCAAGGACCCATTTATATTTCTCTTCAAATTTTCTCCCCCCAAATATTTAATAATTACTTATTAATTGATCTATGTTCAAGGAGGGGATGTGCCATTTATAAGAAAGATCATGTTCTTACCTTTCATGGACCTTACATTTTAGTAGGGGAAAAAAGACATGAAACACAAATTATACACTATTTGATGTATAAAATAGACAGAATAGAGAATAACAGGCATTTTAGACAGATTAATCAAAGAAGGCCTCTATGCAAAATCATCATATAGTGTAAAGTATTTCAGGTAAATGAAATGGTAAATACAAAGATTCAAACGCAAGAAAAATCCTTTGAAGTGAAGGTATGAGAAAGAAGTCCAGTGTGAGTTGTGGTGATGGGCTATCATTGAGGTAGAAACCGTTTCTTCCGATTGGGATGGAAGCCACAGGAAGTTTTGAACAGAAAGTGATCTGATCTAAATTCAGTATCAAAATGACCATATTGACTACTCCATAGGGAAAAAAATTGACTAAGGAGACTAGAGAATGAATACAGCAAGAACATTAAGAAGGCTATCACAGTCTATGGTTGCTTTAGGTGGGGTCATTATGAAAGTAGTGAAAACTGGAAAGCACTAAGAGAAAGATAACTGGAATGTCACTGAATACTTGAAAACATGAACCTACTATTAAATCATCCTTTGGGTAATTTTCAGGTTAAAGAAGTCTTGATGCCACTCATTATTTATGTCAAGGTAGGGACGGCATGACTTGCTCTGGGTGAATGTAGAGTATGAAGGAAAGAGAGGAGTCAAATAAGACTCTTCATATTTTGGCTTAAAATAACTTATGATGTTGGTCCCATTTATCCAAGAGGCGCGGAATGGGAAAGGATGTGGTTAGAAGTGGAAAATTTAAATTTCTATTTAAGCATCTTAATTTTAACATGTAAATTTAAATGGATATTAACTATCCAACTTGAAATATCAAATAGATGGTAGAATCTGAATTTGAAACCACACAAAGAGTGGAATTAGACGTATAAAGTAGAAGGTTTCAGCATATAAATAACATTAGATGACAGTCATACACCATTGGGTCTTGGGATCTTTTCCTTCACCTTCACATCCAAGAATATTAGAAGTCTATTCAGTGCAAAGTTGCCAGTTATGTTCTTTTTTTACTTCTTGGAGAGAAAACATGAGCTTGCTTCTGCTCTCTCCACTTCCTAGAACTGTGATCACAAGTGGCCCCTCATGTTTTGAGGCTATCATATCTACTACTAACGGTTATAAAGAAAAGGTATTTTAGAAAAATGAAGTCTTATTTTTACTCTCAGCTTTATTTGCTTCTAAAACTTGTCAAACTTTTAACTATGTATACAGTTCAGCAGGAGATCATTTAAAAATGCAGAATTTGATTTAGTGACATCTAAGAGTCCAAATTTCTAGTCCATGGGGCCCACTTTGAATAACATGGCATTACACCAGCAGAGTCATGGGCTTCTCATGTTCGTTATAGCACCTTAGTTTATGCTGACACACTCAGTTGTTTTCTCTCATCATGCCTACTGTTTCAGGTTGGATGGTCATGAAGGGTATATTGCCTGAGTTAAACATGAACCAGAATCACACAACTCATCCTCTACAAATATTTTAATTCCTGATTTTGAGTCTGGATCATCAACTCTGATTATCTTTCAGGATGAGCTTCTGAGAGGTGAAAGATGTAAGTATGTTGGGGGATTTGGCAAACTGTTTAACAGTAAACCTCATGGGAATTGCCCTATTCCATCAGAGAGGGTTCAATCACATGGAAGGTGTTTGAATCTCAATCATTTTATTCAAGGAGGATATTCCTCAGAACAAGGATTTTTGGTAAGGGGTAGTGTTTACTGATTCATAAGAGAAGATTAGTTCTACATTTCCCATGGTATCATTAGTGCCTACAAGAGTCTGCATTGCCTGTAGGGCTTGCTTTGCCTTGATATGGATTATCCTTGATCTCTCAATGTTTTAAGACAACTTTACATAAAATCAGTGTAGATAAAATCAACTATAGAACTAGTTGTAAAAAAAATCTGAAAATGACACCATTTTTAACTAGTAAGCAACTGATTTTTTGATGCCATCAGACAAGACTATGGACAGACATAGCCCTTAATATGTCAAGGAACAGATTAACAATAAAAATAGGGCGCCTGGGTGCCTCAGTCAGTTGAGTGTCCAAATTTGGCTCAGCTTATGATCTCACAGTTCGTGGATTTTGAGCCCCTCGTCAGGTTCTGTGCTGACAGCTCTGAGCCTGGATGCTGCTTCAGATTCTGTCTTCCTCTCTCTCTGCCCCTCCCCTGCTCACACACTCTCTCTGTCAAAAATTAATAAATGTAAAAAAATTAAAAGACAAAAATAAAAAGTAACTTTTTTGTGGATCACTGTATAAAGGCACAGATTTAAAAGTTTAATAACTGCATGCACTCCAGATATTATTCTAACTGATGAGTCCAATATCATAGCCAAAGTATTTTTCTGTAAAAGATGCGATGTCTCAGCCATCATTGCACCTGGAAGAAAGCTAAGATACAAAATGTACAACCACAAAATATTTGGATTTCTTTATTTGATCTTGAACCTTGAGGGATCCTGGGGTTGTAGGCTAAGAATTTGACTTTAAAGATGCCATTTTTACATATTTCTTAACCGAGTATCAAATGTACTAACTTACACAGGTCATTTGATACTCTTTAAAAGAGTAGGGTAAGTAGTACTTTTAGTAAATTAGCACTCCATTCTCATTCTTAAAATGGAAATAATAGTAAATAAGGAAAACGTGATTTACTGAGCATTCTCCTCAGAAAGTATGTGTTTTCAGTATTATTCTTCCTTTGTTAGGAAATATAACAATTTACAAAAAACTTGCCGTCTTTTCCTTTGTTCACCTGTACTCCCATCAGGGCATTCTAATGCACCAGAAATTCCAAAGACTACATGACTACAGGCATAGTATGTAGACATGTTTAAGTGTTTCATTCATGGTGAAACAACAGTTCAGCTAAAATATCCATCTATTGTTATAGATCATTACTAAAATGAGTATTTTACATAGCGGCATAGGAATGTCTTATTTGACTAGATGTTCACAAAGTTTATTTGGTCCTTTGCGACAACTTTATTAAATGTTTTCTTGCATTTTAGCTGCCCAGCATCTGTTTCCCCTGGTTTGGTTCAAATCATCTCAGTTACCTTTTTTAGAATTACCTCTACATCTACTGTATGAGGTTAGGGAAGATCTTTAAATCAGAATATTTTCAGTTTTTTCTTGGTAAAAGGGTGAACTTGTAACACATAAACAAATTGGACTACTAGTATTTTCCAGTAAAAATGGAGTACAAAGAGAAAATAATTTATATACTTTTATTCCAAGGAAGGTGTCTTAATGAATATTGAGTGGTTTCTACCAGACATATATTTTATCCTTCCCAAGCCGTATGTTCTTAAATTTTTAATCTAGATATTCAGATTGGTTTATAAATTCCATAAACATTGAAATTTGGAAATGTTAATCTTTTATCCAAAAGATTTTAGTATCATCTCTTTTGGTGAAGAAAAAGTGATGGTGTTAAAGTATATTCACAAAGAATATTCCAAGAATGGCAACTTTTTACAGTCACCTTGTAAGAAAAAACTAATAACAAAGACAATCTCAGTAATTTGGTTATGGTAAAGTATTGCTGGAGGTAAGTTATTATTGACACATCATAATAGGGCCAATTCCAGTTCATTTAAACTATCATTTATAAGAAGAACTGACAAGAACATAGTATATTAAGAATCTGCCTAGAATTTCAAAAACATAAAAATCTATTTAGCATTTTATTATACATAATAATGGTAAATTATTTGGTAATATATGATGTTTCTTATTGCTATAACCCTCTTACTCACACAAGTAAATTTTGAATGGCATACTTCTTCAGTGTAGTACTTCATGTTAACAAATATTCTTTATTAGTATATTCCCCCCAAAATAGCTCTGATAACTTCTACAGCCTGTTCAGGAAGTCATTGGGCATAAATCAATTATCAGGGGTCTAATATTTTCCTACAATTGTTTTAGTGGAATTGACATAAACTCTATTTGAATATTATGCATATTAATTTATACTAGAAATATATATCAGGAGCCTGATATGATGTGAAGCCATTTTAATGCATTTCTGGATCTTGTAAAAGCATGTCCTTAATACTCTTAGAATTTTTAAGGGCATACATATTTCTGTTTTCAATTTTCATGTTACTTGCTTCATAATAAAATGAATGCCCTCAGCTTATAAATCCAGGTAACATCTGACTGGCTATAAACTTTAATGTATAATAAAAATATTTTTTTATTTTTGAGAGAGAGAGACAGACAGACAGACAGTGTGAACAGGGGAGGGTCAGAGAGAGAGGGAGACACAGAATTCAAAAACAGGCTCCAGGCTCTGAATTGTCAGCACAGACCCCGACGCAGGGCTTGAACTCACCAACCACGAGATCGTAACGTGAGCCCAAGCAGGACGCTTAACCAACTGAGCCACCTAGGCACCCCTAAAAATATTTTTTTAATTGCAAGTCTTTTGCTTTGAGAAACAGATCCATTTCATCTAAGTTGTCCAAACTATTAGTGTAATATTGTTTGAATTTCATCCATTATTTTTATTAATGGAAATCATTATTATTTAATTTTGTTATATTTGCAGTGTCTTCAGTAGTGTCTCCTGGTTTATTCCTGATATAGTAATTTTTGTCTTTTTTTTTTTTTTGGTCAGTCTTGTTGGAGGCTTGTCAATTTTATTGATATTTTCAATGAAATGGCTCTTTGTTTCACTGATTTCTTCTAATGTTTCTCTGTTTCAAATTCATTGATATCTGCTCTTATGACTAGATCTTTCTTTTGGGTTCCACTGGATTATTTTTCTTTTCTTTTTTATGTATTGAGGGGGAGCTCATATTATTCATTTGAGAATTTTTATCCTTTTTAATATATGCATTCAGTGCTATAAACTTCTCTCTGCACTACCTTGGTATTGTACTGTACTGTACTTATAAATACTGTATTTATAAATTTCCATTGAGACTTCTTTAACCCAGAAGTTACCCAAAGGGTGATTTAATAGTTTGTTCTTTAGTTTTCAAGTATTTGGTGTTTTTTGAGTTATTTTTGTTATTGCTTTCTAGTTTGATTCTTTAAAGAACACACTGTGTTTGATTTCAATTTTTTAGATTTTCTGATATTTGCTCTCTGGCCTAGAATATGGTCTGTCTTGGTATATGTTCCTTGAATGTTTTAAAAACAATCATGTCTTCTCCTGCTATTGCATGGTGTTTTCTAAAAAAGTTGATTAGATTCTGTTCATTGATGGGTGTTTTAAGTTCTATATTCTTATGGATTTTCTGTTTAGTTGTTCTGTAATCATTTGAAAAGGGTATTAAATTTCCAATTATAACTGATTTTGTCTATTCTCCTTTAAATTCTATTAGTTTTTATTTCATATATCAGTGCTTTGGTTCATACACAAATAGTATTGCTATGTCTTCTCGGTGTATTCACATTTTTATCATTATATCATGTTCTGTGACTCTGGTAATTTTATATGCTTAGAAGTCAACAATATCTGATGTTAATATAACCATGCCTGGCTTCTTTTAATTTTTACATCACATAAATTCTTATACTCTCATACTTTCAACCAGCCTATGTTATATTTTAAATGACATTCAACATAAAAATCTTAGAAGAGAGCACAGGTAGTAATGTCTCTGACATCAGCTGTAGCAACATTTTTTTCTAGATATGTTTATGAAAGCCAGGTAGATAAAACCAAAAAATAACTATTGGGACTACATCAAAATAAAAAGCTTCTGCATATCAAAGGAAACTGTCAACAAAACTAAAAGGCAATCAATCTACTGAACGAAAGAAGATATTTGCAAATTAAATATCTGATAAAGGGTTAATATCCAAACTATATGAAGAACTGCTACAACTCAGCATCCAAAAACCAAATAATCTGATTTAAAAATGGGCAGAAGACATTGACAGACATTTCTCCAAATGGAATGTTATTCAGCCATTAAAAGAATGGAATCTTGCCATTTGCAATGATCTGCATGGGACTAGAGAGTAAAATGCTAAGTGAAATAAGTCAATCAGAGAAAGAAAAATACCATATGATTTCACTAATATGTGGAATTTGAGACACAAAACAAATGAGGAAAGGAAAAAAAGAGAGGGAGACAAACCAAGAAAGAGACTCTTTAAAGAAGGAACTGATGGTTACAAATGAGGAAAGGAAAAAATGAAAGGGAGAAAACCAACAAAGAGACTCTTTAAAGAAGAGAGAGGGTAGGTAGGGGGATGGGTGAAATAGGTGAAGGGTATTAAGGTGTGCACTTATAGTGACACCTGCTGATGTACAGAATTGTTGAATTGCTATACTGTACACCTGGAAAATTTATATAATGCTGCATGTTAACTAGATTGGAAAGTAAAATAAAATAAGCTTCAACAGACAAAATATACTGGAGTTGATGTTTTTTATTTGATTATGCTACTAACTCCTATTTAACTGGTATACTTAAGTCAGTTACATTTAACAGAATTATCACCCTGGTGATAAGATTCACTATAAGAGAAAAACAAGATTGTAATCATATTTGTTCTGTCATTTCTATGGATTCTTTTTCTTGTCTTCTGTGGGTTACTTGAACATTCTTTAAGATTTGATTTTTATTTATCTGTATTTTTGAGAACTTCTTTGAAAAACTTTATTAGTCATTTAAGTATTTCATTATATGTAATATGTTTCATTCTACTAATGTTAACATTGTGCCCATTTAAGTAAAATATAGAAACACTACTTCCCTTTTCTATTCTATTTTCAAGTTCACTGATTCTTTGGTGTGTGTGCTCCATTCTGCTGTCTCACTTTGTTATTTTGGTTATTGTACTTTAAATTCTAAAATTTCCTTTTGGCTTTTCTGTATATGTTATATTTCTTCACTGAGATTTAAAATAATCTTTTGTTTAAAGGGTCTCTGGAATGGCTGGTTGAAGTCCTTTTATGAAGGATATTTTTAAAGTCTGTCAGATAATTTTAACAACTCTTTCATCTCAGTGTTGGCATCTATTGATGTCTTTTTCATTCAGTTTAAGTTCTTCCAGATTCCTGGTATAAGTGATTTTCTATTGAAACCTGGAGAGTGTCATGTTAAGAATGTAATTTTCCATTTGTCTGATAACTAATAAGATTGATCATTTAACATATTTACTAAAATATTGATATTCAATTTTGAAAAGTATTTATTCAACTTTCCTGCTATGTATTTTTAACACAAACAGACGTTGAGAATCTTCAAAACCTTTTTAGAACCTACTGAAATTATCTCACCCTTATTTTTTTCTCTTTATTCTGTAATGGGGTCATTTATATTAATTGATTTTTAATGTTTAATCATTATTGCATTTCTTCAATGAAACACTTATTTGTAATCAATTATTCTTCAACAGACTGCTGGACTTAATTAGCTAACTTTTTTAGTAACATTAGTGCCACTTTCTTTCATTGTAATGTCCTTTTTTATTATCTCGGTGTCATTAGCTTTGGGTATCAAAAATATTCTCTGAAGATTTCCCTCCTTTTCTATTTCTTGGTAATATTTAAGCTTGGGGATATTTTGTACATGTTTAGGAGAATTCAATAGGAAGCCATCTAGATTTCAAGTTTTTTAAGTAGTGGGATCTTTCTTTATGGCTTCTTCAAATGACACAGAGATATTTTGATTTTCCACTTTTGTGCATATCATTTCCCCTAATTTTTTCAATGAAACTTTTCAAACATAAAGAAAAGTCAAAAGTCTTGTACAATGAATACCTATATAACCCACCACTTAGACTAATATTTTGCTCTGTTTGCTTCCTCCAATATTATTCCATGTACTCATCCTGCATGCATCCCTCAAACTATGAATACTTTTTATTCATTTCAAAATAAGCTGCACATGCTTCAGCCCTAAAAATTTCGACACTAGCAATGTTAACTATTTTGATATTTGTTTATTATTTTTAAGTAGAAGTCACATAGATTGAAAAGCACAGGTCTTAAGTATAAACACAATAATTTCGGTATATATCTGCAACAAACCCCACTCAAAATATCTATTATGATCATACTAAAAGTTCTCTCATGCTAGTCTACACCCTAGAGGAATTAGTTCCTTGATTTTCCCCCTGTATTTGTCTCATCTAAAATGACACATAAATGTAGTTATATAGGGGGGCACCTGGGTGGCTCAGTCGATTAAGCGTCCAGCTTCGGCTCAGGTCAGGATCTCAGGGTTCGTGGGTTCGAGCCCCGTGTCAGGCTCTGTGTTGACAGCTGGCTCAGAGCCTGGAGCCTGTCTTGGGGTTCTGTGCCTCCCTCTCTCTCTGACCCTCCCCTGCTCGCACTGCCTCTCTCTGTCTCGCAAAAAGAAATAAAAAACGTTAAAAAATGTAGTTGTATAGGTTGGGATCATTTGTATAGTGCTTTTTTTTCCTGACTAACATGTACTTAAGATTCATCTATGGCTTTACATGCAACAATAATCCATCACTTTTTATCACCTAGCAGTTTCCCATTATATAAATATGCCAATTTGTTATGTACTGTCCTGTTGGTTTTTTAAAAAAAACCACTTTTTTCCACCTTAGGTTATTATAAAAATAATACTGATTTGAAAGATTTTGTCTTGTAGTCTACTATATCTGACATCATTAAGCCACTATAGCCATCTTATGCTTAAAGTTTGTCCAGGCATGGAGACTCTTCCAGATCCTGCATACTGTTAGTTGCTCTCTACTGTATTGACGTGGTTGACTTTTATCCAAAGTTTATATGTGCTGGTTGCAGGAGAACTGTTCCAAAAGGAATGTCTAGGCCAGTATTGGAGTCAATAAAATCATATGTGGAAGACTTAGTAAATAGCATATTTCATCTAGTTTCAAATCTATTGGAATAGAGTTGTATATAATGTCCCCTGTTATAACATCTATGGTAATAAGCCCTTTTAAATGTTGATACTGATTATCATGTGTTTCAACCTTTTTATAAATGTATCTGCTTTGTCAGCAGCTAAATGATTTGTTTAATCTTTTCAAGGAGTCAAATTTTGGTTTTACATCTTTATACTATATTTGTTATTTCATTTCATTTCTCCTTCTTTCTCATATTCATTCTTTCCCTTTTTTATTTCCAATTTAAAAAAAAATATATGTATCATTTATTAGTGGCCATTATTCTTTCAATATATATATGTGTTTGTGGATGACAGTTTCCTCTAATTAATGTATACATCCTGTGGGCATCAAAAACATGTAGTTGTTGGCCACAGTGTTCTACTATATCAATTAGTTTTTTAATCTTTTTATCTTAGCTTTTCTTTTTTACCACCTCTATCAATAATAGAAATTAGTGAAATAAAGAATTATGATTGTATGTGTGACTATTTCTCTTCTTATGCTGTAATTTTTGTTTGGTTTTGATTCATGTTAGCCTAATATGTCATTTTATAGTTCTATTTTCAACTTTTCTGATGGGTTATATGCTCTGTGTGTCTTTTAAGGATCATATAAATTACCATTTGAAGCTTTGTTTTTGTTCTAGTCTGAAATATTTTAATTGCAACATTGAGTCTATTTATATTTAGTATAATTCTTAATATATTTTGATGTACCATTTTATTATTTTCTTTTTTATCCCAAGAGTCCCACATTCCTTTTCTCCTTGTGTGCTTTCTTTGGGCTATTTGAATACTTTCAACATTTATTTTCCCTTTTAAAATTTCTTAATTATTCATTATCATCCTATTCTTATAATGGTTATTATAGAAATTAAAATTTCAGGACTGGCTAATTAATGTCTAACATCAATCAATACTTCAATATTCCTTCACTCAAAACACTTAGAATGATTTGACTGCACTCCTATTTTTTTTTGTATTATTATTTCGTGCCTTTCAGTTCTATATACACTTTAAAACCTATAAACTATCATTATCCTTTATATTTATACCACAGAGAGATTAAAATACACCTTGAATTGGTGGATTTAAATCTTTTAACGGTTGAGGGGATAATCACTCAAAATAATGTAACATTTTTCAGCTGGAACCCCAAAGCTTGTCTATACTTTTCATGTACAAACATAAAATAGGAATTATGGTAATTAGTAAGGCCAAGGGTAGGGGAGGAGGGTGATTGAGTTAAGTCTTTTCACTTAAAGACAGCAGTCTTTTAAAAAAATTTTTTTTATGTCTTTATTATTTTAGTTCGAGAGACAGTGAGTGGAGGAGGGGCAGAGAGAGGGAGACACAGAATCTGAAGCAGTATCCAGGCTCCGAGCTGTCAGCACAGAGCCCGACGCGGGGCTCGAACCCACGGATTGTGAGATCATGACCTCAGCCAAAGTTGGACACTTAACTGACTGAGCCACCAAGGCACCCCTAAGACAATCTTGTCTTGAGTTTGCTCAAAGGAAGGCCTCTGGAGTAGCAGATTTTCTGAGATATTTAAAGGGATAGCTAGTGCAGAAAAGTTAAGAATTAAGTCTATAAGGTATCCAATGTAACCAAAATATCCTCTAAGTTGTTTTTTAATAACCAGCTAATAAAAGTTATGACTAACATTTGATCTTAAACAGGGAAATGGCTTTCTATTTTCTATGACATCATAACATAGATAAAGGTTCAATAAACTTTATTTTTTTTCTCTAAAAGATCAGGCAGTAAATATTTTGGCTTTGCTGGTCACCTGTTCCCTGTCAGAACTACCCGAATCTATCATAGTGCAGAAATGATAGAAAATGCATAAATAGATGTTCATAGCTGTGTTCCAATAAGATTTTGCAAAAATAGCTAACTGATTTGGGCCCACAAACCTCATGATAAATCCTTGCTGAAGGTCTACAGATATGATGAAGCATAGTCATTTAATATCATCCTTTTGTATGGGACATCTGGTCAATTTTAGTAAAGGTATAGGTAGACTAACTGAGATCTTTACAATTTAATTCTCTTTCATATCTCCCTCTTTTGAACTATCTTTGGGCTGAGAATATTAGCGACAGAATCAGGAGTTAACATTATTGGAGATAAATCAGGTAGTGGGTTATCAATTGTACAATCATTAAGTTATATGCCAGTATTATTTTCCTGAGAGTTCCAGAAAGAAGCTGCTTCATCCATACTTTAACAGTGTATCAAACTTACAAAATAGGTCTTAAAAAGATTGTTGGAGTGGAATCAGTAAGTGGTAAAATTTAGTGAGAGGATCCAGGAAAAGCCTTGGAAAATAGGAAGTGGTTGAAGCAAAAGCACAATTTGAGGGATATTTGAAATTCTGACAATTGAAATCATATTGTTACCCTAAGGAAAGAATGATGGAGTGGTAATGGAGTTGATGATAAAATCAAATAAAAAGAAAAATTTTTGGCAATTATGTGGACATTTCCTCCTTATATTAAGGACAATAATGGTAGAGAAATACCATTCTGTCTCACAAAGACTGACATATGTCCCTTTGAATGCATTTATTTGTACTAAAACAACATACTTTTTCTTCTAGTGTTTCTTTTCTATAAAATATTGACAAGTGTTGTTGTTTAGACTAGTTTAGAGAAGATTCACTATTCATGGATTTTTCCAATTGCTTATCTTAGAAGCTATTATTTTGGTCTGCAATTTTTCTTTTTCTGAGCAAAATTTATAAAGTGTTTAGCAAGCCCTTAGAATTCCAAGTGGGTACTGTTTGCTTTCTGATCTTTGGTTTTCCAAGTAAAATTATGACCTTAGATTTAAGACCTTAACCAAAAACGTTAATAGGACAGTAAGGACAACTGTAATGTATTCTCCCTGAAAGACACTAGAATTTACTCAAAGTGGTAATGCTATGTCCTTGTAAGTCTAAGACAAAATATTTTTCTAAGACTGAGGATTTTAAAATATTCTTTATATTTTAGAAGTTTTATATTTATAAAAATATTGAGAACATACAATACAGTTCCCATATATTTTGTATCAAGTTCCCATGTCTAATATTAATATGGTATATTATTAATAAACCAATATTGATATATTATGATTAAAATTCACACTTTATTCACATTTTAATTTTTAGCTAGTGCATTCTTCTGTTCTAGAATATCATTCAGGGTCCCCCATGTCTCTTTAGCCTCCATTCTGTTATGATAATTTTTAGGACTTTCCTTGCTTTTTTTTTTTAATATGGCAGTTTTGAAGTTTATTGGTCAATTATTTTGTAGAATGCCTCTCTATTGGAATTTTCTTGATTTTTTTCCCTGAGGATTAAATTGGAATTATGGGTTTTGGTTTTCGGGGAGGACACCAAAGGAAAAGTGTGATTTTTATCACACCTTTTAAGGATACATATTATGAACATGGTTAATATTTGTTGATTTTGACCTTAACTGCATGAGGTCAGATTTGTCATGTTTCTCCACTATAAAGTTACTCTTTATTTCCCACTTCCCAAATTGCAGGTTTTGGAAGGAACTTACTTTGTGCTCCCCACACTTAAGGAATGGGGAGTTAGTTATATTCTCTGTTCTAAAGATCAAATATATACATAAATTACTTGGAAGTCTTCTCTACAAGAGACTTTTCTCTCCACCCAAATTTATTTATTTATTCAATCAGTTATTTATAGAAGTGTAGACCCATGGCTATTTACTTCATACTTTGTGTTATAGTGCAATATTACTTCATTTTCTTGCTCAAATTATTCCAGTTTTGGCCGTTGGCAATTCTTTTAATTCCCTTGTCATCATCATCCCCCAATCAAAGTATGTATATGTGTCTTTTTAGTTATTTTCTATTCCCTGGCAATACAAAAAATCCAGACTCATTGTGAATTATGCACAAGTATTAAAATCAGCCACTTCTCCATAAAGCTCTATTTTTCATTTTTGTTTTCAATCAGAAACTTGTATAGGCGCCAAGATATGAGATCTAGGCCTGGATTCTTAACTAATAATTTTTAAAAAGAAAGTCCTTGGGGAAATTGTTAGTCTATTGAAAGTTATACAAAATGACCACTGAAGTTATTAATTGGGTAAATCTTGCCAGAGTTTCTAATATTTAGTTATATTTACGTTATAACATTTGTATCTGTAAGGTGGACAGCAAGTCAGTTTCACTGAGTGAGAAATCCCTACACAAACAATAATAAACAATAGATAGATAGTAGACAAGCGTCTTGGCACTACGCACTACCTTATTTTTGAGTATCTTGGTAGTCAAACAGATGCCAATCAAGAGGCTATGCCAAGGTCAAGAAAGATGGAGAGTAAAGGCGTAGGCAGCACTTGAAGTAAAGAATAGATTTGTTCATCCTAAGCACAAACTACTTAACTTTCCATCTCTGGGATTCTGAAAAGGCAGACATTAAGAGATCCTGTTGTGCTCTCTTGAGAAAGTGACCTGGGCTAAGGATGAACTGAGTGGCAGCATCAAAAATGGTGGAGGAAAACTAACCTGAACACCATTAAGGAAAGCCTTTATTCAAAATACTACAACAGGTTCAGCTTTGAAAGAGTGTTTTATCTTTAAGAATAAACTGGTGCAGCCGCTCTGGAAAACAGTGTGGAGGTTCCTCAAAAAACTACCCATAGAACTCCCCTATGACCCAGCAATAGCATTGCTGGGGATTTACCCAAGAGAGACAGAAATGCTGATGCATAGGAGCACATGTACCCCAATGTTCATAGCAGCAATGTCAACAATAGCCAAAACATGGAAGGAGCCGAAATGTCCATCACCTGACGAATGGATCAAGAAGATGTGGTATATATTCACGATGGAGGACTACATGGCAATGAGAGGGAATGACATATGGCCCTTCGTAGGAAAGTGGATGGACCTTGAGGGTGTCATGCTGAGCGAAGTAAGCCAGGCAGAGAAGGACAGAAACCATATGTTTGCACTCATAGGTCTAGCAGGAAAACAA
>NC_043705.1:78434209-78463493 GCF_006229205.1 Suricata suricatta | reverse complement strand
GGGGGGAGGGGGGAAGACAGGTGGTGGTGATGGTGGAGGGCACTTGAGGGGAAGAGCACTGGGTGTTGTATGGAAAACAATTTGACAATAAAATATTATGAAAAAAAAAAGAATAAGGGCAGAGATTTTGTAGTGCTTTGCAGTGCTTTGCAGAGGAGTAAGTTGAAGTAGGTTTTGGGAATGGTTAGTCAAACATTTATTAGAACAAGGAAAGATTGTTCTTATAGTTTACCAGCTGATGGCGAGGCAATTTTGATTCACTAAAGTGGTACAATGAAGCTATGGGTTAATGTTTCACCAGGTCTGTCATGAGGTTTGGAAGGAACAGTTTTGGGAGCAGAGAACACACTGGGAAATTTTCAGAATTTCTCATGCATATTATATTAAGCAATAGCGATCTTCAACTTAGAGTAAATACAGGTACTGTACCCTCCCATATGTATGATTTTTATTAATTTTAATGTTTTAAGTAAATATAGCAAGAAAAATGTATGAGAGGATTATGTACTTTTACTATATATCTTTCAGAATGACTCATTGTCCATGTTAGGTCCTGAATAAATATTTTGATAGAAAATACTTAATGCTGAGCACTAATATATAAATATTACCAGGAAAAATATCTTTAAGTACAAAGGCTAATTGTGTACCCAGTTGCTAATTCTGTGTGGTTTTCTTTTTTGTCTTATCAAGAGTTTTTATCTTGGAAAAAACTGAGAGGAAATTTTGTCAGTCTCTCTGACTTTCCACTGAGAAAGCTGGAGGGCTAGGTAGAAAAGTAGGTTTCATTCAGGCTGCATGACCCTTATCTCACTGAGCTGCACACTAGACATGGAATTGTTGCTTTTTAAAATGGATGATAAACTCGAGCCTCAAAAGTTTATATAATTTTCTTATCCCTCTGTAGGAGCTAAGCCATAATTCCTGAGTTCATACCATGCATACAACCATCAGTCTCTGTGTTTACAGGCACACACAGCGGGCTTATTTGTTTATTTTTAGATGTAGTGCCCCTTTG
The DNA here is from genome assembly GCF_006229205.1 of Suricata suricatta. Taxonomy (NCBI): domain Eukaryota; kingdom Metazoa; phylum Chordata; class Mammalia; order Carnivora; family Herpestidae; genus Suricata; species Suricata suricatta. The sequence continues at coordinate 78,462,475 of NC_043705.1, read as the reverse complement.
AGTATGAATGTGTATAAACATGAATCAGAAAAAAAAAGAGTATGACAGAATACTAGAGGGCAATATTTAATTTTGCTTTAAAAATGAGCTCTCACCTATTTCTCATGTGTTGAAAATGAAGCTTGTAATTTCCCAAAGGTGTGCAGTGGGAAATAGATAATATTGGGAAATTCATCAGTGGGCTTTTTTCCTATAATGAAAAATATGGACGTGAAAAGATTGTTTCTGATAGCCGTGGCAGCATTTAGGAAAATATGGGAAGAGGTCTTAATAGTAAACTGAACATAAATAAATATACCATTAAAAATTCAATACGTTCATTTTTAGCTTCCAGTGTGACCACAACATGGAAACACATATATAATGAGTGACACAAAGGGACAGTGGCTGCATTCCCTCCTAATCTCCTAGTGTTGTGGGCCTAGTTTTATTTCTTAAGGAAAAAAAAGGCATCAAAAGGCAAGGATGAAAAAAAAAATTAAAGACAAACAACAGCAACTTTTGGAAGAACTCTGATCAGATATATTCTCTTCTATAAGTGTCTATTTATTTAGTGGGAGACTTCTCTCTGGACACTAGGGCATTTATTATTTACCATTATTTTCCACTGTGCCTTATAACTTCAGTAGGGAGTAGCATCCAAACAATTAGAAAATAAATTAAATGAATGATTAAAAATAGTAAGCAAATATAGACAATTTAACTTTGAAAACTTAATAAAAAGATCAATTTCTATCCTATTTAGGCTGCTATGTAGCCACTTGCCAATATCTTTTTTCTTTGTCCTTAACCTCTTTAGTAAGAGTAACTTACCTCATTGCCTTGTCTTTGTAATATCCCTTTTTGTAGAGAATATAGAATTCTTTTTATCTTTACAAATTTGAAATAGCTCTCTAATGATAACACATAATAATTAATTATGTGTTAAATAGACATTTGGTATCTTCATATGCTGTGCATATATGTTCCATTTTACCATTCTTGCAGTGAATCTGTGTCACTATTTAAAAGTAGTGGAGACACTACACAGCAACATCAAAAGTAGAAGAGACTCAAGATATTCTATCATTTAACTCATTTTTCTTTTTCTCCTGAATAGAAATCTGTCATATGGCTAAATTATGGCTCAAATATGAGATGAGTCATTCCACATATTAAGATTAGACAGATTCACTGAACTGGGAATTTAGAGCAGGGAGAGAGAGACAAAGCACTGGAAGTTTGATGAACTAGACTGCAGTAGGTAAAGACATGGTGAAAGATGATTCAAATAAACGCCTCTACTGCAGATGACTGGGATTCTAGAGTTCTAGCAAAACTGGATCAGACACACTGTGAAGCTATAAAGTGCTATTTTTAAATAAATCTTAAAGACTGGAACAAGGCTAAGGGTCAGAAAGAAAACTCTAGACTAAGTTTACCAATTTGGGCATTTGGAAAGAAAACATCATTGGATAATTTTACATTCTTTTAAGAGTGAAAGACTATGATTACTACCATAACTATATTAGGCATGAGATCTACTTTTACCACTTTTATTCAGGATAGAGAAACTTCATAAAATGAGAAATAAGACTAGACAATCATCTTGATCTCAGTATATCTTTGGATTCTCCCCTTCCCTTATGGCATAATAATGACTTTAGAATATACAAAATAGACCACATGACTGTCCAGAATGTATACAGTAGCTTGATAATGATTTAAGAATTTCAATGTTAGTATAATTAACTACTTTCCTTTTACAATTAATAAAAAAATTCCTCTATATAACATTGTCTCTGAATCTTTGATAGTCAGTTAAAGACATGGGAATGATATTTAATAAAAGTGAGTTCTTAAAAGGAGTGCAAATTCTTCTTACCTTGTATTCATATCTTTTTGACTGATTCCATAATTGGTTCAAATTTGGTAATAGAAAATAGGTTTGAACTACTCTTTCAGCTGCTGCTGTTGCTGGTACTGATGTTTATGCTGTTATACTTTGTAGCCTCCACACAAAAGCCAAAGGTCAAAGGCTAGCAATTGTCTCTAGTACTCAGCAAACTGGGCAGGTTAAATGCATGCAAATGATGTATCAGATAAAGGGTTAATATCCAAAGTCTATAAAGAATTTATCAATCTTAACACCCAAAAAACAAACAATCCTGTGAAAAAATGGGCAAAAGACATGAATAGACACTTGTCCAAAGAAGACATCCAGATGGCTAACAGACACATGAAAGTATGCTCAACATCACTCATCATCAGGGTAATACAAATGAAAACCACAATGAGATACTCCCTCACGCATGTTGGAATGGCTAAAATTAAAAACTCAGGCAACAACAGATGTTGCCGAGGATGTGGAGAATGAGGAACACTTTGCACTGCTTGTAGGAATGCAAGATGGTGCAGCCAATCTGGAAAATAATATGGAGGTTCCTCAAACAGTTAAAAATAGAAATACCCTATCGCCCAGCAGTTGCACTACTAGGTATTTACCCAAAGGATACAAAAATGATGTTTTGAAGGGGCACATGCACCCAAATGTTTATAGAAGCACTATCAACAATAGCCAAAATATGGAAAGGCCCAAATGACTGATGGATAGATAAAGAAGATGTCACACTCACTCACACACACACACACACACACACGCACACACACACACACACACACACACACACATACACCTATATACAATGGACTATTACTCAGCAATCAAAAAGAATGAAATCTTGCCATTGGCAACAACATGGAGGAAACTACAGTGTATTTTATTAAGCAAAATAAGTCAGAGAAAGACAAATATATGATTAGACTCAATCGAATTTAAGAAATAAAACATGAATATAGGGGAATGGAAGCAAAACAAAAAAGATAAAAACATAAGGAGGCAAATTCTAAGTGATTCAAATACAGAAAACAAACTGAGGGTTGCTGGAGGGTGCTGGGTGAGGGGATGGGCTAAATGAGTGATGGGAATTAATAGGAGGGCACTTGTGGGGAGGAGTACATGATGAATCACTAAATTCTATTCTTGAAATCATTATTACACTATATGTAAACTAACTTGGATTTAAATTTAAAAATTGCATGGGTCAATGAGAGATCATCATGGGCTTTCCTTCTTACTGATTAACCACACTGGAACACTTGATTCACCCAAATATTAGTTAACAATGTTCATATGAGATATTGGAGATGTCTAATGACTTTAGTGGTTGAACCACCAAAACACAACAGGGTTGCCTGGGTGGCTCATTGGTTAAGTCTCTGACTCTTAATATCAGCTCAGGTGGTGATCTTGTGGTCATGGGATTGAGCCCTCTGTCAGGCTCCACACTGGACTTGGAACCTGTTTAAGATTCTCTCCCTGTTGGGTGAGCAGTTAACAGGGCAGAGAAATAGGGGGCCTGAAGTTCCCTCGATTCTCAAACACAGTAGTACTAAGGCCAGAAGACTTGAGATTCCAGAAATCCAGAGCTAAGAGAGTGACAGAAACATCTCCAGGCCACCGCAGGGACAAGGTGAAGGGCCATAGTTGCATGATTGTGAACTGGGAGAGATAAAATGGGTAGCATAGGAATAGAAGGGAGGTATCTCCTTCTGTGGAGAGACAAAAGGAAGAGAAAGAGAGGTTGTGGAAGTGTAGGATTATATTTGGTCAAGAGAAAAATCACAGAACAGGGAATGGAAAAAAAAACAAAAAACCAATGTATAACTGGGCCTTTCTCAGCCCTGTTTACACGCCCAGGGAGGAGGGGGGGCCAGTCCCAGTCTTGGTAGCTAGCTCCCAGGCATGGTTGGAGAGAGCAATCCTCTCCCTTGAGCACTGTAGGAAGAAGGCAAATACCTATTCCAAAAACAAAAGACCCTACAGGCCCCCTGCCCACCAGAGGCCCTTGTGACAGTATCCTGGAGTGACAGCTCCCCAGAACCAGGGTGCACCAAGTGGGATCTTTTAAGACATCAGGATTTGAATCCCAGCTGAGCACCAGGGAGGCACAGGAGATGATGGAGTGGGACATAGAAGCCCGCTCAAACCTGCTGGGCTGTGATGAGCCAGAGGCCCTTAGTCACCTGGGTGGGGCAGCACTTCCATGACACACATCCAGGACACACAGAGCAGGACACTTTAAGGCATTGGGGTCTGAATTCCAACCAAGCACCTGGGAAACACTGGACACTGTGGAGCAGAATAAAACCAGCCTGCTCAGGCCCACACAGCACTGTAAGGACAGCCTGAACAGAGTGGTTTGGGACACCAGGTCTGGGGAGGAGACACTGGCATGTTGCCATTTTTCTTCCCATCACCAACAAGGTGAGGTTTCAGGGAATGGACAGCGGGCCCACAGTGGGGGCTGAGCTCACCTACACCAAACTACACCCCTCCGTGCCTGGTAACACATATTGAACAGAAGAAGATTGGCAGTGACCAAACCAGACAGTCCGACCTCAAGACCAGCACAGGCACCGGTTCCAAGGTACCATCAGATATCTCTTCAGTGGTTTTGAATTCTCTGAGTTCATTCTTGCTCAATTCTAATTGTGTGTGTGTGTGTGTGTGTGTGTGTGTGTGTGTGTGTGTCTGCATTTTTCTTCCTTTTCTTCCTCTTATTTCTTCCCTTCTCTAGTCTGGTTATACTGGTTGTTAGTTTGTTTAAGCAGACATTTTAAATTTATTTTTTTTACACCTCTTCTCTATCTCCTTCTTCATTTTCTCTTTATTTTTAGATTAAGCCATATAATTTCTCTGATTATCTGCCTGGTCAATTTTTTTTCTTTTCCTTTTCCCCACCCCTGTCATTTCTCAGTTTGTGTGGAATAAGGCCTTTTCCACCACCAATCCCTTTTTAAAATTTTTTTCCAGAGATCCTTCAAGGAACATATCATAGCACATGTGGTGAAAGGTCCAAACCAGCACTATGAATAGGGAAATAAAGCAACCAGAGTCTCAACAACAAAGAACATGAAACATACTCCAAAAACACCTCCTGAAGGGCCAGGCCCTGGACAGCATTATGTCTGCTGTTTAATATAGTAGTGCTCACAGGAAGAGAACTCCTAACAAGCTATTAAAACAAATAAGAAACATATAGAAAACTAGCCAATATGATGAAACAGAAAAAGTCTCAATAGAAATTCTAGGAAGAAATAATAGCTAGAGAATTGCTCAAAACAGATATAAACAATATAACTAAGCAAGAATTTAAAATAATAGTCATAAGATTAATTGCTGGGCTTGAAAAAAGAATATAGGACAGCACAGAATCTATTGCTGCAGAGAATAAGGAACTAAGAAATAGCCACAATGAATTAATAAATGCTGTGAACGAGGAGTAAAATAAACTAGATGCAGTGATATCAAGAATGGAGGTGGCAGAGGAGAGATTATGTGAAATAGAAAATAAAATTATGGAAAATGATGAAGCCAAGAAAAAGAGAAATAAGAAAATTCTAGACAATGAGGGTGAAATTAGAAAACTAAGTGATTCAATGAAATGTCTGGGGAGCCTGGGTGGCTCAGTTGGTTAAGCATCTGACTTCGGCTCAGGTCATGATCCCACGGTTTGTGGGCTTGAGCCCTGAGTCGGACTCTGTGCTGATAGCTCAGAGCTGGGAGCCTGCTTTGGATTCTGTATCTCCCTCTCTCTCTGCCCATCCCCCACTCATGCTCTGTCTCTCTCAGAAATAAGTAAATATTAAAAAAAATTTTAAGAAAGAAATGTAATAATATCTGTATCATAGGAGCTCTGGAAAAAAAAGAGAGAAAGAAAGGCAGAAGATTTACTTGAACAATTTATAGCTGAGAGCTTCCCTAATCTGGGGAACAAAGCAGACATGCAAATCCAGGAGGCAAAGATCCAACAAGAATTGATCTTCTCTATGGCATATCATGGTGAAACTGGCAAAATACAAAGATAAAGAGAGAATTCTGAAAGCATCTAGGGACAGACAGGCTTTAACCTACAAGGTAGACATATAAGGATAGTAGCAGACCTGTCCACTGAAACTTGGCAAGCCAGAAGGAGTGGCTAGATAGGAAAATTTGCAGTCAAGAATCCTGTATCAATCAGGGCTGTCATTCAGAATAGAAGGAGAGGTAAAGGTTTTCCCAAGCAAACAAAAACTGAAGGAGTTCATGACCACTAAACCAGCTCTGAAAGAGATCCTAAGGGAGAATGCTGTGAGTGGAATACTGCAAAGACTACAAAGGACCAGAGACATAACCACAAGCATGGAACTTACAGGTCACACAATAACACTAAATCCATATCTTTAAATAATAACTCTGAATGTAAATAAATGCTCCAATCAAAAGACACAAGGTCTCAGAATGGATTAAAAAAAAAAAAACCAAGATCTATCTATATGCTATTAACAAGAGACTCATTTTAGACCTGAGGACACTTTCAGGTTGAAAATGAGGGTATGGAGAACCATCTATCATGCTACTGGAAGTAAAAAGAAAGCTGGTAACCATACATATATCAGACAACTAGATTTTAAACTAAAAGCTGTAACAACAGATGAAGAAAGGCACTGTAACATAATTCCAGGGTCTACTCATCAAGAGGAGCTAATAATTGTAAATGTTTATGCTTTCAACTTGGCACACCCAAATATATAAATCAATTCAATATTATTGATAGGAATACTGTAATTGCAGGGGACTTTAATATTCCACTACAGCAATGGAGAGATGATCTAGGCAAAATAATCAATAAACAATGGCCATGAATGATACACTGGGCCAGATGGACTTAACAGATATATTCATAAATTTTTATCCAAAAGCAGTAGAATACACATTCTTTTAGAGTGTACGTGGAACATTTTCTAAGATAGATCACATACTGAGTTGCAAAACAGCCCTCAAAAAATGTAAAATAATTGAGATCATACTATGCATATTTTCAGATCACAATGCTCTGAAACTTGAAATCAACCAAAAGAAAAAAATTTTGAAAGCCTCCAAATGTATGGAGGTTAAAGAACACCTTACTAAAGAATGCATGGGTCAACCAGGCAATTAAATAAGAAATTAAAACATATGGAAGCAAATGAAAATGAAAACATGACAGTCCAAACCCTTAGGAATGCAAAGCTAGTCCTAGGAGGAAAATACATTGGAATTCCGGCCTATCTCAAGAAACCAGAAAATTCCAAATATAAAATCTAACAGCACACTTGTTAGAAGCAAAACAGAAAAAAACCCCAAAGCCAGAAGAAGAAAAGTAATAATAAACATTATAACAGAAATAAACAACATAAAATCCAAAATAAAAACCAGTAGAACTAATCAATGAATCTAAAGCTGTTTTTTTGAAAAAATAAACAAAACTAATAAAACTGCTAGCCAGATTTTTCAAAAAGAAAAGAGAGAGGACCCAAATAGAGACAATAACAAATGAAAGAAGAGAGATCACAACCAACGCCATGGAAATACAAACAATTATTAGAAAATACTATGAAAAATTATATGCCAATAAACCAGACAACCTGGAGCAAATGGGCAAATTCTGAGGCACCTACACACTACCAAAACTCAGATGGGAAGAAATAGAACATTTGAACAGACCCATAACCAGTAAAGAAAGTGAATTAGTTATCAAAAATCTCTCAACAAATAAAAGTCCTGGTCCAGATGGCTTCCCAGGGAGGTTTTACCAGACATTTAAAGCAGAGTTAATACCTATCCTTCTCAAGCTGCAAACAAACAAACAAACAAACCCCAAAACAAAACAAAACAAACAAACAAAAAACAGATACAGAAAGAAAGCTTCCAGACTCATCATATGAAGTCAACATTACCTTGATTTCCAAACCAGAGATCCCACAAAAAAGGAGAATTATAGGCCAACATACCAGATGAACATGCATGCAAAGATTCTCAACAAGATAATAGGAAATCAAATTTAACAGTATATCAAAAGAATTATTCATCACGATCAAATGGGATTCATTCCTGGGCTGTAGGGCTAGTTCAATATTCACAAATCAATCAACTGTGATACATCACATTAATAGAAGAAAAGACAAGAACCATATGATCCTGTCAATAGAAAGGCATTTGACAAAATACAGCATCCTTTCTTAATAAAAACCCTCAAGAAAATTGGAATAGAAAGAGTATAACTTAACATCATAAAAACCATATATGAAAAGCCCACCGCTAATATCCTCAATGGGGAAAAACACAGACTTTTTCCCCTAAGGTCATGAACGTGACAGGGATGTCCACTCTCACTGCTGTTGTTTAACACAGGTTGGGAGTCCTAGCCTTAGCAATCAGACAACAAAATGATATAAAAGTCATCCAAATTGGGAAAGAAGTCAAACTTTCACTTCTGTAGATGACATGATACTCCCTATGGAAAATCTGAAAAACTCCACCAAAAAGCTGCTAGAACTGATGCATGAAGTCAGCAAAGTCACAGGATACAATATCAATGTACAGAAATCAGTTCTATACACCAATAATGAAACAACAGAAGGAGAAATCAAGAAATCACATCCATTTACAATTGCACCAGGAACCATAAAATACCTAGGATAAACATAACCAAAGGTGTAAAAAATATGTACGCTGAAAACTATAGAAAATTTATGAAGGAAATTGAAGAAGAGACAAAGAAATGGAAAAACATTCCATGCTTATGGATCGGAAAATGAAATATTGTTAAAATGTCAATACTATTCAAAGCAATCTACACATTCAATGCAATTCCAATTAAAATTGCACCAGCATTCTTCTCAAAGCAAACAATCCTAAAATTTGTATGCAACTACCAAAGACCCCAAATAGCCAAAGTAATGTTGAAAAAAATATCCAAAACAGGAGGCGCATAATCCCAGACCTTAGCCTCTACTACAAAGCTGTAATCATCAAGACAGTATGTTATTAGCACAAAAAGAGACACATAGACCAGTGGAGTAGAATAGAGAACCCAGAATTAGAACCACAAACTTGGCCAACTAATCTTTAACAAAGCAGGAAAGAGTATCCAATTAAAAAAAAAGACAGTCTCTTTACCAAATGGTGGTGGGAGAACTGGACAGCAACATGCAGAAGAATGAAACTGGACCACTTTCTTACACCATACACAAAAATAAACTCAAAATGGATGAAAGATCCAAATGCGAGACAGGAAATCATCAAAACCCTAGAGGAGAAAACAGGCAACAAACTCTTTGACCTCAGCTTCAGCAATTTCTTGCTTGACAGATCTCCAAAAGCAAAAGAACTAAAAGCAAAAATGCTATTGGGACCTCATTAAGATAAATAGCTTCTGCACTGTAAAGGAAACCATCCACAAAAGTAAAAGGCAATGACCAACAGAATGAAAGAAGATATTTGCAAATAAAATCATGGATAAAGGGTTAGTATCCAAAATCTATAAGGAACTCACCAAAATTCATACCCAAGAAACAAATAAAAAATCCAGTGAAGACAATGGGCAGAAGACATGAATAGACACTTTTCCAAAGAAGACAACCAGATGACCAACAGACACATGAAAAGATGCTAAACATCACTCATCAGGGAAACAGAAATCAAGACCACACTGAGATATCACCTCACACCAGTCAAAATGGCTAAAAATGAACAACTCAGGAAACAATAGATGTTGGCAAAAATGTGGAGAGATGGGAACCCTCTTGCACTGTTGGTGGGAATGCAAACTGGTGGAGCCTCACTGGAAAATAGTTAGGAGGTTCCTCAAAAAATTAAAATAGAACTACCCTAGGACCCAGCAATAGCACTACTAGGGATTTATCCAAAAGATACAAGACTGCTGGTTCATAGGGGATATGCACCCCAATGTTTATAGCAGTGCTTTCGACAATAGTCTAATTATGGAGACAGCCCAATGTCCATCAACTGATGAATGGATAAAAAAGATGTGGATTATATGTACAATGGAATACTATTTGGCAATGAGACAGAATTAAATCCTGTTATTTACAACAATGTGGTTGGAATTGGAGGGTATTATGTTAAGTGAAATAAGTCAGTCAGAGAAAAACCAATATCATATGTTTTAACTCATGTGGAAATTGAGAAACTTAACAGAAAACCATGGGGGAAAAGGAAGGTGAAAAATGGTTTCAAACAGAGATGGAGGCAAACCATAGAGACTCTTGAATATAGAGAACAAACTAAGGGTTAATGAAGGATGGGGGAGGGGGGAAATCGGTGATGGGCACTGAGCAGGGCACCTGTTGGGGTGAGCACTGGGTATTGTATGTAAGTGATGAATCATGGGAATCTATGCCCAATACCAAGAGCATACTGGATATGCACTCTATATGACACTGTGTGTTAGTCAACTTGACAACAGGTTATAAATAAATAGATATATTATATACATATTATATGTATATCACCCAGGCACCCTTGCTCTTCCTTAATAAATTCATCTGAGATTTTGACCTCAAAATAAATTCTCCCCCTCTCTCTTTGCCCCTCCCCTGCTTGTGCTCTCACTCTCTCAAAAAATAAACATTTAAATGTCCATCACCTGATAAATGGATCAAGAAGATGTGGTCTATATATACAATGGAGTACTACATGGCAATGAGAAAGAATGAAATCTGGCCATTTGTAGCAAAGTGGATGGACCTCGAGGGTGTCATGCTAAGCAAAATAAGTCAGGCAGAGAAGGACAGATACCATATGTTTGCACTCATAGGTCTAACAGGAGAACAGGAGAAACCTAATGGAGGACCAGGGGGAGGGGAAGAGGGAAAGAGAGTTGGAGAGAGAGAGAGGGATGCAAAACCTGAGAGACTATTGAATACTGAAAATGAACCAAGGGTTGAAGGGGAAGGGGGAGGGGGGGAAAGAGGTGGTGGTGATGGGGGAGGGCACTTGGGAAAAGCACTTGGTGTTATATGAAAACCAATTTGACAATAAACTATTTTTAAAAATTGTATATATTTACAATTAAAAAATCAAAAAATAAAAAATAACAAAAATCTGATTATCAAAAGCTCAACTTGAGGGCCACCTGGATGGCTCTGTTAGTTAAGCCTATAACTTCAGTTCAAGTCATGAACCTACAGCATGTGGGTTTGAGCCTTGCTTTGGGCTCTGTGCTGACAGCTCAGAGCCTGAAGCCTGCTTCAGATTCTGTATCTCCCTCTCTCTGTCCCTCCTCTGCTCACACTCTTTCTTTCTCTCTCTCTCTCTCAAAAATAAATAAACATTAAAAAAAGTTAAACCTGATATATATGAACTCAATACATCTATGTAAGGAACAGGGATAGACATGAGATAAGCTGGTTTTGTTAGGAAATTTCTAATTTAAATAATTTTTTTCATAAGTTTTAGTAACTTAAATAGCTGGTTTGGGAAATAGTCTTCATTGTTACAACTGAAGGGAGAATACACATGCAATGGTTGATAGATTTTTTTTTTCAAAGCTACTTTCTTTCCATGGGCTATTTGAATATAATAAAAGAATATCTCAATTCAGTCAATGATAGTAACTTGATGAAAAGTGATTTCAGTAAATAAGTGGCCCCTATCTAAATCCAAAATGGAGTTTAAGACCATTCAACATAAGCATTACTGAGGCACTCAGTTTCATTTCCTTCCTTGCAAAGGTGGACCTCGCACTCATTTTGCTTTTTTTTTTTTTTTTCAGCATAATTTTGTGGCATAACCTTTCAGATCACTTGGGTACAACACAAGACCAGTAAGAACTTAATTGTGAATGATGACTTATTTGCTGCTGTTTTATAAAAATGTCTTATCTCTCTATACTAAAACAAGGGTATTATATTGATAACACAGTTTTACCTACTTTGGATATTTTTAAAAATTTATATTACAAAACAAAATACTCATGTTAAAAGAGTACAAAAGGAAATACATTAAAATATGAGTCTCATGGGGGTTCTACTTCCCAGAGGTATACATGCTCTGGATATGTATATATAGGTGTTTATCTTTTCACATAATTATGTGAATAGGCAGTTAATTAGTGAAAAACATAGCTTCTGACATATGAAAACATACCTCTTTCCCAATAGAAGAAATGATCACATAATATTTTTACCTATTGAATAAGGAATTACATATTCAATTTGATAATAGAAGTTAGCAAGAAGATAGGGAAGCAGAAACTCTCATATGCTATTGCAAGAATCAGTAATTTGGATCTACTAGTTATTTACAATTTTTTAAAATATATTTTAAATACATGCAATTTAAATTTTTATTTTGAAATTTTTAATATATATTTTAAATACATGCAATTTAACCAATTTTTGTTTTATTTTTATTTTTCTTGTTGGCTTATATATGACATTTATATAAAATAATCATCTTTTTGCCTGTTTCTTGGTTTCAGTTTTTTCCAGTTTATGATTTGTCTTTTGACTATGCCTTTAGTATTGATTTTGTGTGTAAAGTTTGAATTTGCATCACTTTATGCTTTCAAATTAATTAGTTCTTATGGTCTTGTTAACTTTTATCTTACTTAAAAAGGTTTTCTTTACATAAACCATAAAAAAAGACTTACTCTTTTTTTTTTGTTTGTTTTACATCTGTCTTTGTGAACTGGTTTGTTTCAAATTTTCATTACCAAATGTTAATCATAAAAGAAATTAGAGAGACTTGTATAATAATCCTACATGGATTTTACAAATATTAATATTTTGCTTTATGGGTTAACTTGTATTTGATTAAATATTTTAAGTTAAAAATACCTCAATGTTTAAGCTATCTACTTTACCTAAACACTTCGGCATACATACCTAGAAAAAATATGCATGGTTATTGATCTGTAAGAATTTCAATCTTTTAGGTATAAATTATTTATTAAATCAAATATTGAAACTGTTTCTGATAAGGTTTCTACAAGATAAATTAAAAGAAAACCCCCCCCTTTTAACAAAGTATCCTGAAGGTGAGTTCTTTGAAATCAAAGCCAGTAACCCATCACATACTATTATTTTCTAACCTAGTTTAATAATAATAGTTGTACTATGTATTTTGAGAGATTAATGATTTTGAAAGGTTAAATGATTTGAGACATTAACCATTTTGCAATGTTCAGATGCAGCCTAGTTAATCAAAGGTTTTGTATGATAATCGAAAAAACTTCTACAGACATCCTGGCTATACTTGTCGTTTTTCCATTAAGTATACTACATTAATGTGAGACCTAAAAATTATTGATATATATCATCAGCATATTGTCATAAGCAGCTGAATTAATAGTAAAAAATGGAAATAATTAAGACCCTTAAAATTATTTCATTCACAGAGAATGAAATTGAAAGAATATACTGCCCACTTTGCAAAGCACTATTGATAAAGTAATTCTTCAGATTTCTGAAAAAAAAATAGTTGTTAATGATCTTAACATGGACTACAAATAGAATTCAGATATATCAACTTTGGAAGTACTGACTAAATCCTTTTTCTTTCTCCCTCCTGATTATAGATTTATACATAGGTATACTTTTTCAAAACTCATTTTAGGGACAATTTAATTTTTTTAAGCCACATTTATGATACAGTAAAATGGTGGCATAATGTACATTGGTAAATATAGAAAATCAGACTCATTGCTTTCACTCAAATGCTTTGTCTTCTCTTTTCTCTTTGTCTCAATAATCTTTCCATCCAATCTTTATTCAGAATTGAGAGCTCTGGAGGTATTTTAAATTTATTTTTCCATTGAACTTATAAGGCTGTCATTTTTCTACTATAAAAACACCCTTCAATATATAACTAATTTTTAATCTTTGATCATTTTTATTATATTCACTCTTTTGTATTCACAAATGTATTTTTACCAAAGAAAGAGATGAAAAGATAAAATTGTAAAGTAGAACAAAAATATATATGAAACACATAAAAGAAAAAGTAAATTATTCACATATCACAGGTTAAAAAAAGAGACAAATCATTTTAGGCCTAAAGCAAAATGATGATGTCCCTCCATGACAGGGATTTTATATCAAATTCAAAAGAAATTGGAAAAAAAAAGACCATTGACTGATAATAGTAAATATTATAAAAAGAGACATTTTGGTATCACTTTACCCTTCATTCATTGAAAAAGGATAGATCATGGTTTGTTTGTGATGTCAAAGAATGACAAGAAGATAGAAAAATGAAAATAATAACTGAACAATATCTTATTCTTAAAAGATGCCATTTATGCCACTTATATCCTGTCTAAATATTGTTATTTGTTGGCTTATTTTTTACTTCAAACTATTTTTAAACTGTGTTTACTTCAATCACAACAATACTGAGATAATATATTGTCAATGTGATTTCAGCAAACTTTTCTCTGTCTCTCTAATTTGTAAGTATTTGAATCTAACTTGGACTTAAGAAAATCTCTCCTGGAATCTATCAATATGGTATCAAAAATTATTTACCTTAGAAAATTTCATTAAGTTTTGACAAGAAATGTACATTAAGACTAGAATTCAATACTTAGTTATAATGTTTCAAAGATTAGTACAAAGTTCCTAAACATATGTGCACAGTTTTTTCTGGATTTAGGAGCAGGAAATAGTTGAATCCTAGGTGATCTTTTAAAAAAAATTTTTTTAACATAATAATGTTTCTCAAAACATATTGTTAAAGTACCAGTTCTGTGACATTAGAAACTATTATACTATTATAAAGAAGAATATTATGGTAAAAAATACTTGGGGGACAATTTAAACTGGTATCCTTATTATATAACTTCTCAGAACCCTTAATATTATAATACCAACTTTGCATTTGTTAACAGAGCAAAAAAGCATAATATACTCCAAACATATTGACCACATTTGCTTCAAGAACAACCTTGCACATGGGGTGCCTGGGTGGCTCAAGTCGATCAAGCAGCCGACTTCAGCTCAGGTCACAATCTCAGGGTTTGTGGGTTCGAGCCCCGTGTTGGGCTCTGGGCTGACAGCTTAGAGCCTGAAGCCTGCTTTGAATTCTATGTCTCCCTCTCTCTCTGACCCTCCCTTGCTCATGCTGTGTGTGTCTCTCTCAAAAATAAATAAAACATTAGAAAAAAATTTTTAAAAAGAACAATCTTGCAGAAATAATATTTTACAGTACAAATTTTGGCAGACAATGAAAAGTTTTGTTGAATTATTTTGGAAATGTAATATTTTAAAATAAGAATGACTATTTCCCCGTGAATTTGAAATTCACAAGTCTGTACAGATAGGGCCTCATCAGACTGCCTAGCTTAAGTGAGTACTCAATAGGAGGCAGATTTATTTTTTAATTTTTATTTTATTATTATGTGTGTAGCTTTTGAGAGAGTAAGTATAAACCATTCTTAAAATTCTAACACACTATGAAAAGAGCTGACATAATGTAATAAACTTCTGAGAATCTCAGATACTTTGTAGGAAGTTTGAGTGAACTTTCATAGTCACTTTTCTAGTGTTCGTATATGTTGACATTATCTTATTGAACTGTGCAAGAATCATGTATTTATTTTTCAATGCAGGTATTTGGTGTTGTTTTTTAATTATTCCTACTCAACAGTACATTTGCAAAGTACCACTCAAGAAAATAAATAAGAGATGGTGAATAAAACTCAAGCCTATGTCTTTGGCTTAAGGCCCATCTGGTAGGTCAGAACTTCTCAAACTTGAATGAACAGGAGCGCCTGGGTGGCTTAGTTGGCTAAGTGTCTGGCTTCGGTTCAGGTCATGATCTCAGGGCTCGTGGGTTTGAGCCCCACGTTGGGTTCTGTGCTGACAACTCAGAGCCTGGAGCCTGCTTCAGATTCTGTATCTCGCTCTCTCTCTGACCCTCCCCTGCTCGCGCGCTCTCTCTCTGTCTCTCAAATATAAATAAAAAACATTAAAAGAAATAAAAATGTTTAAAAAAAACCAAAACAAAGTTGAATGAACATAATGATTCCCTGGGGTCATTTTAGGAACACAGTTTCTTCCTAAGCCTCACCTTGCCCACAGATTCTGATTAAGTCTAAGATTGGTCCATATAACTGATTTTTTTCCAAATTTCCAGGCCATAAGAAAACTTCTGTTTCTGGGACCATACTTTGTCATATAGTAGGTTAGGCGGATCTCAGAGACTTGACTGATCACATTTTTCTTCCACTGAGAATGGCTACATTCTATTTGTTTATTATTTTTTTAATCAGTGTTTGTATTATTACTATGTCACAAGGAAGATTCAACAGAGAGAAAAGTGCAACTTTATATAGAAATAGAAAACAGCGTAGTTATATTTTAGTCATATCAGAATGTCATTAAAAAGAAATACAATGCATCACACATGCACTGTATTATTTACTGATGAGCAATATAATGAAACATTAAAGGCAAAAGAATGGATGTTATTTTTTTTGCCCTTCAACTATGCTTCTCAAGAAAATATAACTTTGAAGGGTTGAGTTGTATTACTGAAAACTCAAATTACAATCTATTAATCTAATAATTAAATCAATTATTCATTCACAAACATTTACTCAACAGCTATCAGACATTAGGCACTTGCTTGATGCAGATAAGACAGCACAACCTTCAAGGTACTTCCAGTATTCAAATACTCTGATATCTGATGAGTGAGTTAGATAGTAAGGAATGACATTTCTCTCTGAGTAACAGACACTTAGTAAATAGATCTATATGGATCTAGGCTTTTAATAAACTATTTAGGTTTTTATTCTTATAGAAACATTAGTCCTGTTTTATGATTGTTCTTTACCTTACAACTCTTCCACATTATTAACCATTCTTAGTTCCCCTCAGTGGTGCTGCAGAAGTCCGTCTTAAAGGCATCAAAGGCCCCTTTCCTCCCAATGAGCAATTAAGGCAAACCTGGATTTCATCAAGTGATTACTTGTCCTTCAGTTATGTCAGTGTAGTCCTGATCTTTGTGTTTTGAATTAAAAAGTTGGTATTTAAAAAAGAACTATTAACTTCCAAGGAATAGGAAATTCCATGGGTAACAGAATGTTACAACCATTACAATCTCACTTTGTCAGCGGTACGAATTAAATTCCTACATCTTAACATTTAATATATTCACTGTTAATTAAAGGATAAGGGATATAAATGTCCAGAAAGACACAATATAATGAAAACTATTTTGATATTGTCAGCATACATTTTTGCAATGGTTCAACAGTAAGCTTATGTTACTTGTGAACATCTTTCTCTCACCTTCATAGGTGTACTCTGAAGCAAAGTTTTATGTAATTATGAATTACACCTTTGAATTCTTTTAAGAATATGTATGCATATATACATGTATGTGTACAATACATACATATACACACAGACATGTATATGTGTATTTGCATGTGTATTTGTAAACTCTTAGAATTTATGCATATAAGATGTTTTTCTTCATCCATAAACTACTCATCACAGTATTACTATTTACTCTAGGTAAGGAAATCTACAAGAAAAATGGTAGCAATGAGAAATATCAGTACTTGATTGAGTCATTCAGTTCTTTATCAGGGATACATTGCAAACAACTAAACCAACCAAACAAGATTTCTAAACTGTGTGTTTTAAAAGGCTTTATGAGTTTCCTAATTTACTATCCAGTAATATATATAGTTTCTATAGCAACTACGTAAAACATAGCACTTGTGTTACGGCATTTGAAAAAGGAATGCTCCATAGATACTCAAATACATTTTAAAAAAGAGATAACCTGTCTTAGTAACACACTGTATGTACAAATAGAATGTCCCATTGTCTTTCCTATGATTATATCTACATTTATAGCTATACCTTTATGTATTTACAAGTCCATTTTCAAAGAAGTTAGCTAAATTTGGAATTTATACTTTATGGTAAATTACATTCATTACTAAATAAATGACTGCTTCATCCAGTCTTTTTATTTAGAAGACAAGATAATTTTAGTCATTTGCTTTTTAAGGAAATCTTGTGGGGGAGTTTTAGGTTAACAGCAAAATTGAGAAGATACAGTGTTCCCATATACCCCTGCCATCTGCATAGTCTCTTCCATTATTGATATCCCTCAATAGGATGGCACTTTTATTAATTTTTAAAGATTATTTATCTTGCTCCCTGAGGTTTTTAAAAAAAGTTTGCTTATTTATTTTGAGAGAGAGAGAGTACAAGTGCACAGGAATGAGAGAGAGAAAGAGAGAGAGAGAGAGAGAGAGAGAGAGAGAGAGAGAGAGAGAACCTCAAGGAGGCTCTGTGCTGATCGAGCAGAGTGTGTTGCAGTTGCAAGTCTTGAACCCCAGGAACTGTGAGATCATGACCTGGGCCAATATCAAGAGTCAGACGCTTAACCAACTGAGCCACCCATACACTTTTATTTTTTACTCGAGATGAAATTTTATTGACACATCATAACCATGCAAAGTCCATAATTTATAATTACCATCTGCTTTTGGTGTTGTACATTCTATGGGTTTGGACAAATAATTAATGGCCCATATCCATCATGATAATATCACACAGAGGATTTTCACTGCCCTAAAAATTCACTGTGCTCAAGATAATTTATCCCCTCTGTGAAATCCTGGCAACCACAACTATTTTTACTGATCCCATAGTTTTGCCTTTCCAGAATGCCACGTAGTTGGAATCATACATGTAGCACTTTCACACTGGCTTGTTTTACTTAGGAACATGTATTTCCTCCATGTATTTCCATGGACTGATAGTTCACATCTTTTTAGTTCTAAAAAATATTACATTTTCTGCACTTATCAGTTTATTTTTCCATTCTCCTAGTGAAGGACATCTAGGTTGCTTCCCAGCTTTTGGTGATTACAAATAAAGGTGCTATAAACACTTATGTTCAGGTTTTTTGTGGACAAAAGTTTTCAATTCCTTTAAATAAATATCAAGGAGTACAGATAAATATCAAAGAGTACAATAGCTGACTTCTATGGTAAGAGTATGTTTAAATTTGTAATAAACTGCCAAAATGTTTTGCAGAGTGGCTGTATCATTTTGCCGTATCTGCAGTAAATGAGTTCCTGTTGCTCCACATTCTCATCAACATTTGTTGTTGTCAGTGTTCATACTTTGTTGTTTTAATTTTCATTTCCCTAATAACCTATGACATGAAGCACCTTTACCTATGTTTGTCATCTGTGTATCTTCCTTGGTGAGATGTATATTAAGGTTTTCGTCTTATTTACTAATCTGGTTTTTTGTTGCTGCTGTTGTTTTTCACCATTCAGTTTTATTTCGTGTATTTTGGATAATAGTCCTTTATCAGATGTGCCTTTTAAAAATATTTTCTGCCAGTCCATGGTTTGTCTTCTCCATCTTGTCAATTATTTCTTTCATGGATTTTGCCTCTGGTGGTGTATCTAGAAAGTCATTACTATACCCAAGTTCATCCAGGTTTTCTCCTATGTTATTTTCTAGGTATTTTACAGTTTGCCTTTTAACTTTAGGTCTATAATCCATATTCAGTTA
Organism: Suricata suricatta; assembly: GCF_006229205.1. Classification (NCBI taxonomy): domain Eukaryota; kingdom Metazoa; phylum Chordata; class Mammalia; order Carnivora; family Herpestidae; genus Suricata; species Suricata suricatta. The sequence goes on along the minus strand of NC_043705.1, from coordinate 78,443,053 downwards.
GTTCTTGGTATAATTTCTTTTTATTTTACTTTACAAAAGTACTGGTCTGCAACATACTGAAAATTCATAAAAACAACAGAGACAATTTATCCTTTCACTACAGATAGTTTGAAAGCACTACCACTTGGCTTTTATCCACTTTTCTCCTTCTATCTATACAACATCCTGTATCTGGGAGACTTCATAAATTCATCTCTTCATTGCAACCACTGTCATTGTTTTTTCATTGCCTATTTCATGTTTTTTGATGCCTCTATATGGTTACTTTCACAATGCCATCACTATATATGTTAACAACCTCTGGTTGAGAAATGGATAACTCCGTCTTTTTTTAATCTTTTTATTTATTTTGAGAGATATAGAGAATACAAGTCAGGGAGGGGCAGAAACAGAGGGGGACAGAGGATCTGATGTGGTGACAACAGAGAGCTGGATGCAGGGCTCGAACTCACAAACCACGAGATCAGGACCTAAGCCAAAAGCAGACACTTACCCAGCTGAGCCACCCAGGCACCCTAAGATCTCTGTTTTGATGACTGCAAGGTAAAGTTGTATTGTGCTCTCAAATATCTCTCATGGATATTTAGTCTGTCAACCATTCTTACATTTGTTTCTGTTGTCTCCTTCTCTTCTCTCAGATATATATGCAAGAAGGCAGAGAGCTATTTACTGAAGTGTTTTTCTCATGTTGTATATGTTATTTTAGCTCCCAAACTCCTCTCTCTTTCCTGGTTTATCTTCAATGTGTTGCACTATTCCTGATCAACTCAATTTTATAAACGTAGTAGTGAATATTTTTGCTGAAAATGCAATTTCAATCATTTGAAAGTTGAAGACTAATGTCATTATGGATTGAATATTGTTGTGAAAACTGAAAGCTGTATTCCTCAGAAATCTATGTCTATGTTTTTATTGAAAAAAAATATGAGGCTTCTGAAAGCTTCAATTTATACTAAAATTGAATATAAGGGCAACAATATTTTTATTTTTTTTTTGCTTTAAATAATTTAGCAAATGAACTAAAACAACTATAACTGTATATTGAAGAGTACATATATCTCTGACTTTTCCAATTCTGCAGATCAGACTCAACATTCTAAGGAACTGTATATTCCTAAATACTCACTAATAAGGTAAAGGAGGAAAAGCAGTCTACCATTGCTCAATATTTCAGAAGTGTGAGATACAGAGATTTATATGATGAGCCATGTGTCAGATTTTAATTACAAAATACCCCCTCAAATACATTACTTTGCATCTTGCAATAACTATTTCACAAGAAGTGAAAACTTACAGGCAATATGTAAATCTTAAAGGATACCTATGCCAATAGAATAACTTTTTAAGCAAAAGCATTGGGTCACCCAGGACTCTAGGATAAAGAATTAGAAACTGCCAGACTGCTAGGCTGCTAGAATCGTTACCAAAGCCAACCATCATTTTGATATATTCAGTGGTGCTTTAATGACTAATTGACACCATTGAACTTCTCAGCCACACTTCACACACACAGAAAACATATCTTTTTAATAATATCACCTTAAAAATAAACAATGTTAGCATATAGTTGAAAACATTATTAGGAGTTGCTTTGTGAGCCAACAAAAATTATTGAGAATTTCAGTGAGTTTTCATGACAGCTGTCTGGTTATGCAGTCTCTATTCTGGAAGTAATTTCTGTTCTTTTACTGAGGAGTTGCTGTCTAAGTCCTACTGAGTAGTGCTATTAGATTTCTGCACCTGGACATCTCTCTTTTCGATCAAACTACTCATCTTTAGGGACATGGAAATGTTCAATGTGCCAATTGAACCAAGCAAAAACCATTTCTAAAAATTTGATCCTGTGTTACTTTGAGAAAAATTCTTGCTTCCTGATTTTATCACATAGAACATTTTCATTTTTCTATAACCTAATAAAATGAACTGAAATTGAACTACCTAAATCAAATTTAAATTAATACAAGTTATCAATTTTTTGATCAGGTGTAACTCACAGTGGGAGGAAGCTCAAATCCCTTGCCTGGCAATAGTCTTGAAATCCCAGTAAGCACCTCGTAAATTCTCATCTAGCCGTACTTTTGAATTATACTCAGAACACTGAAAATATTTACACCTGGGTTGGCAAATTCCCTCTTATGTTATTTTTATCTACTCAATAGGTAATTTTAAATTCTTTTTCAATTTTTGAGAAACATTTGTTTTTCCTGGAAAACAGAAGAAAATCTTTGATCTTCTTGGTTCTATTTTTTTCCTATTCTTTATCCCATGGTTTCAACATTCAAATTCAGATGATTCTATAAGCTTAATTTCAGTGTTAGACTGTAAGGTCTAACAGATGATTCTATAATCTTAATTTCAATGTTAGACTGTAAGGTATGTGTGATAAATTAGCAGGTAGGTCTTTAATCCAAAAGGGACAACACTTAAACTCAGGACAGCAATACGACAAATCTCCAACACAAAAATCTCTAATAAGAAGAAATAAAGTTGAACTTCTAATTAACTTTCATAAAGACATTTTCATCAGAAGGGTTTGTAAAAAATCAAATCTGACCTACTTACCCTTATATTGATCCATACTTATATAAACATTTTAGGATAACAAACACTATGATAACATATGTTGAACAAATGCAAATACAAGATAATAAATATCTTCATTCTAAATGAGTATTTTTGGTTATACTTTGTTCAATTATTTATCAGCCAGATGCCTAGTGACTGCAAGTTTATAACTCAATAAAATTTTTAACTTAAAGTATTTCTCTAGTTTGGAGTTTTGAAAAAAAAAACCCAATTTGTCTACAAAAATAAATGAAGGCCAAAGAGAGCTTTGTTAACAACTGATGATGGTATAAGTGGGCAGGAGGATAACCCCATCCATCACCATGACACTAGGTAAGAGTAAAGTTCATTCAATCCTGAGAAGTTTTATTTACATATGCCTACTGAGGTTCTTTACTTCCAGCTCAGTGTCAACCAACAGGTTTCAAGTAGAATAAAAGGAAGAGATGTTTGGTTTTTTTTTTAAATTAAATTTTCTTTATGAATAGTGGAATGCATATCATTTTTAGAATTCTGCTGGCAGTTCCATATTTATTTCTTAATTTATTCAGAAAAGCTTTTCTTTTAAAAAAAAGTCTATAAATTTAAATCTTTGAACTAATATCTTTTTTAGATATTTTACATGTAAATGTATTTTCTAATGATGTCTTATTGTTTCAGGAAATTGATATTTTCCCATCAGTTGATCATTTTGGCTATTGGCCAATCCCATCTTTATCAGCGTGTTTGCCCTAGAAACCAATAAAAAATGACATAATAACTCTCATTCAAATAATTAAATCATTTTTCTTCATTCCAACCACAGCTACTATTTAGCCAAACTGGTATCTATTTTTCCCTCCAATTATGCAATATGCTCTCCATAAAGCTTAAAATATGTCTGCTGTCTGAAGCACAGTATTTGAAATAGCAATTTCCCCTCTGCTCTAACAGTTAAATCAGATGATTCTCACTAGCAGCAAAAGTAGATTTAAAACTGGTAGTATTTGTTTTTTGGGTTTTTTGTCCTGCACAGCTTTTTTAATGTTATAACTTGTTAGTATTTAAAAATCTGGACATTTAATATAAAATTGAGATTTTCTTATTCTCATAAAATTTGAGATATTTGGAGCACCTGGGTGGCTCAGTTGGTTAAGCATCCAGCTTCAGCTCAGGTCATGATCTCACAGTTTGTGAGTTCAAGCCCCCCATCAGGCTCTGTGTTGATAGCTCAGAACCTGGAGCCTACTTCCAATCTGCCCTTCATTCTTTCTCTGCCCCTCCCTCTATTGTGCTCTGTTTCTCTTTGTCTCTCAAAAAAAATTTTTTTAAAGAAAACTTGGGATATCTGCCAACGCTGGGTCAACTCCTGCAGAATCCACGAACTCAGTGGCTATTTCCTTGTTAGGACTTCACCTACTCATGGATATGACTTCCACTTGAATCATGGGTTGACTCCAAAGAGTATGTGAGTTTATAAAATTTTACCTGAAGCCTATCTTTCCCCCACTGAGTCCCAGTCTAACATTCAGTTGTTTTTTGACAACTTCCTGAGAACATCTTGAACCTAGTAATCATTTCTATTTCTGTCCTCCTAGCTCTATTTTAATTAAAGAGGCTAATTTGGAACTTAGCATAAACATGACATGGTTTCACTAAATCACCACTCTTCCAAGTGGACTATAAATCCATTAAGCACACAGACCAAAGCTTGTGTTCATCATACATGCCTTACTTTTTCATATAATGCCCTGGACATGTAATGATTTTTATAAGACAGTATAGTAAAACCTTGCATTGTGAGTAACTTGTTCTGCAAGTGTTCATGATGAACCAACATATCTAATGAATTTCAACTTGATAAATGAGCAATATCTTGCAATATGAGTAGTATGTGACACCAAATGTCACATGATCACAACTGAACCAATGGTTCTTTTCTCCTTCTCTCTCCCTGGATTGTGGGTTATTATCTCCCACGTTCAGATCCTCGATCTCAGGCTATGGTGTTTGGTAGAAATCAGTGATTTTTCAGAATGTTGAAAGGTGCCCACAACTGGCCTTAGTGTATTTTTTGTCACTGCAAAGTACCTATAGGCAGTCCTTTGCTTTTTCATACATGTGAGCATATACAATGGCCCCATAAAAAAAGAGGTTGAAAAGAAAGGCGTTAAGAAGTAGATGATTACAGTGGAAAATGAGAAGGAAATCATCAAGAAGTACAAACAAGGTATGCAAGTGGTCAAAATTGCAAGATTTTTAAAGAAGTTTATGTCTGCATCTGGTTTGCAGAAAAGGAGAAGAAAATGGCCGAGGAATCCCTCACTTCAAATGAGTTAAAGGAGATGTGTAAAATGTGAGAAACAGTGCAAATTTTGTAGAAAATTACCACCTGAATAAGGCTGTAACAGGGCAAGGGATGAATCTGTTCAGTGACAATGCAATGTCACATTTCCATGAAAGCCTCAAAAGGAGGCAAAAGCAAGTGTCATTGAATAGGTTCCTTGTTAAAGTTGCATGAAAAGAAAAAGATTCCAATAAGCCAATAGACAGCAGTGACTCTGTTAGTGATAGTGAAAGTTGTCCCATGAAACAACCCTCCTCTCTCTTGCCTCCCTCACGCCAACCACTAAGGTTTTTAATGGTAAGTACAAGTTAATTTATTTTGCTTTATATTTTCTTTATTATTTTGTATATTACAATATTGTAGTCATTTTAAATGAATATTTTTGGGCTGTGGAATGAATTATTTAACTTTCCATTATTTCTAATCAGAAATTTGCTTTGATATACAAGTGCTTTGGATTACAAGCATGTTTCTGTAATGAATTATGCTTGCAAACCAAGGTTTTACTACATTTTATTCTAACTATGGCTTAGTATCTAAGGAAATACTTTTTTATTTAATAAGAATTATTCTAAATGAATGTGGCACATCTGGGCACTCTGGGTTTATGTCTTTCTCCCAACCATGTATGGCACTGTAGCAGAAATCTCACAAGAAAACTCTTGGTTTAATTCAGGCAATCATGTTCAAGTAATTAGTTTTGGTTCCAATCACTTGAGTTAAATATTTGCAAGAAATGTGCAGGATGAGAATTCTGGAAATAAATGTAGAAAATTACCACAGGTATCGTTTTTGGTAACAAAAATTTGCCTCTGCCTCTGTCATGTTTCATATACTGTGGAAATGCAACTTAAAATTCAGAGGGTACATAATACTCCATGAAAATTATAGTTTCATTATGTAGTAAATGGAATATGCAAGATATATAAAATCAGGAATGGAAAATCAAACCACGTAGATCACAGAAGTTCAAAGCTCTTAATTAGAGTTAAATTGTGACTTCAGAATCTTCAAATGCAGTTTAAGTAATTTCTAAACCATAAAGAATAGATTATATGTATGCAAATTAGAGCTTATTTGATGGAATGAAACATACTTTAGGACAACATTTCAGTGACAGGTATCCCTTGCTTTCTGCAAATTCACATTGCGCCACTTCATTTTTTAAAAAGAACTACAATTGTTCTTGCTAACTCAAGGAAACCTGAAGAGGATTTTCACTTTTAGGGAAAAAAGGGAAAAAGCAAAAAATAGCATTCCATATTTGTTTCATATCGCAGCCAGCCACCTTACAGGCAGCACACGCGGCAAGCTGTGAGAGTGGCGCTTCCAAGGTTCTTCCCTGGGAACTACACTCAGCATCTTAGCATCAAGCTGCCATTGTTTTGAGCTGTGTCTGTGGTCATCCATGCTTTACCTCAGTTTATTTTGTGCATCTGTTATCAAGATGTGTCCTAAGGTATCAGAAAAACCTAAAAGAGGCTATTTGGGGGAGGGGCCTGGAAATGCTCAAAAACTTTTCCATATGAAGTAATGGTAATTGCTTCTTCATTTTATGGCATTTTGGCTCACAAAAGGCTTCATAGGAATGCTCTACTTCTGGAATGGGGGTGAACTTGCTCCTCAAATGTACTTTAAAACCTCTATAGAATTCCTAGTTAACAATTTGGTTTCTAATGCCTCACACAAATGTATAGCTTTATAATTATCATTCTTTCTATCATATGCATAAGTTAAAATATAATTATGCAAATTATTGATAAATATTTGAGTTGGTAGAATGCTTGATTGATAAAATAAAAAATATATATTTCTATTGTTCCTCTGGCAATTTGATATTATATACCAAATTATTTTAATTTTTATTTATTTTGCTGAAGTAAATGGTCCTCTTTAACACCTTAGAAAAACTGCACTTTAAGATAAAATATGATATATTTCAAACACACAGTAAACAATTTTCAAACAAGGTAAAACCATCATAAGCCAGAAAGGAAGAAAGAAATCCAAGGGAGAGGGATACATTTCAGCTAACTCTATAGCAACTCACTGAAGAGAACACTCCCACAATTTGACCCAGCAGATGAGTGATTGCTGTTTTGAGAAGTGGCATTTGCTGTAGAAAGCAGCACTGCTGAAACTCCAAGTAATGGCTGGCAGATTTTTCTTGACCAAACTTCAGTTTTAGTGAACCCTCCTCTTGACTAGGACTCACCATTTAATTATTAAAAACTAGTGGGGATACAGCATCCCACCAGCTCCCTTTCTCTCTCTCTCTCTCTCTCTCTCTCTCTCTCTCGCTCTCTCGCTCTCTCGCTCTCTCGCCCTCTCTCTCTAAATCACTCACTCACCTATAGACAAAAATAAGAGACTTGAAAAATACTAGCATAGTTTCTAACAGCTCAAGGCCATATCCCTAGGAGGACCCCAGCTCCCTTTAAAATGCCTGCCTGAGAAAGAGCAAGGCTGCCCAAAGAACTTACTGTTTGCTTCAGTCAACACTTGATTATGGGAACCCTGTCTCCCAGTCTCTGTGGGAAGATAGGAGTCTAAGTTCCACTAGCACCAGTTAGCAAACCTAGGAGGTTTAGTCCTACAGACCAAGACCTCTGCTTTTCATAAATTTCTCCTACCCTGAGTCTGCTCAACACCCTCCCCACTCCCCTCTCTTGACTACCTCACTTTCCTTTTAAAATTCAAGGTCACCTCTATACAAGTGGAAGTTGAATTCATAGGAGACCATCTCACCAACTGCAGCAACTTATTACCGAATAAAATGTGTCCTTGCTTTGTCTTTGACATGATCCATACAAGAAAAGGGGGATTAAATGAACACTGTTCACCACCCAGAAAAAGATAAAAAGATGACAGAGTGCTTGAGAGAGAAAAAATAAACTATAAGAAATTCATAACTCAAACCTCTAGCCTGAATTAACTATAAGAAATTACTATTCTAAATTTCATAAATAATTTATCACTTTCTTTTTATTACCTACAATTTACTAACCTGGAAAAAATGAATTCCTTATGAAATAAGTACAAAATTAAATATTGCAAAAACCGGGGGGAACAAAATGAGTAAGAGTGAAAACAATTAAAGACTTGTTGAATAAAAAAATGTTAACATATGTTAAAAAATAAACAGAAAAAAATGTTAACATAATTTGAAAGAAACTATAAAATAAATATATTTGAAAATTATTAATTTATGCTTACCTAATCAATGCCTCATAACCCAATAATAGTACATGTCCCTTAATTTGTCATTTAAAATAGAATAAATTTTAGGGTGCCTGGGTAGTTCAGTCAGTTAAGTGTCCAACTCTTGATTTCAGCTCAGGTCATTATCTCACATTTTGTAAGTTCAAGCCCCACATCAGGCTTTGCACTGACAATGCAGCCTACTTTCTTCCTCCCTCTCTTTCTGCACCACTTTTGCCCTCTCTCTCTCTCAAAATAAATAAATTTAAAAAATAAATTTTGGGGCGCATGGGTGGCTCAGTTGGTTAAGCATCTGGCTCTGGCTCAGGTCATGATCTCACGGTTTGTGGGTTCAAGCCCCGTGTTGGGCTCTGTGCTGACAGCTTAGAGCCTGGAGCCTGCTTCGGATTCTGTGTCTCTCTTTCTTTCTGACCCTCCCCTGCTCATGCGGTTTCTGTCTCTCAAAAATAACTTTAAAAAAACAAAAAAATTAAAAATAAATAAATAAATAAATAAATTTTACTTGAACATAGGATATATTCCAACTGATTAGAAATTTATTTCATTTATTTAAACTGCTGTGTAGTATTCTGTTGTATAAATGTATCCATCCCCATTATTGATGAATTAAATCTCTATTAAATGAGCAAAGTTGCATAGGTTGAATATACAATCATTCATATAAAATAAGTGCATTTTATATACTATTTTTAGCTGAAGATATATATCTGATATTTTATTTTATTTTATTT
>NC_043705.1:78427689-78434109 GCF_006229205.1 Suricata suricatta | reverse complement strand
GTATTGCAGTTTCACTTAACAGTATATAAAATGCTGTGTTGTGACAGGTATCAATTATCCATTAGATACTGAATCAATTTTTCTTAAGTACTACTAACTGCTTGCTTTTCTTGAAGCTAGATCATTCTGAAAATTTCCTGTTATTTTAAATATGGATGGAAATCTAATACATTAAAGGAGGTAATGAAGAGAAGAAAGTTCCGGAGGAAAGCACAAAGGTATCAGTAATCCTAATTTTATGTATAAATATATGTATGAAGCAAAAAATTAAAAAATTAACATTTAAATATTCTGAATGATGGCTATATGGGTATTCACAGTATCATTTTTCTGTCTTCATAAACATAAAAATTATTAAACAAAAATATATATAAACATAAGTTGTAGTTCTTTTATATTAAAAAAGCAAACTGTGAGGCCTCATTGACATCCATGGGTACTAGATCGCAGGGCTGCATGGATGATAGTATACATAACTAGATGTGGAGAGAAATTGGGTGGATGGCCTTGGACAAGAATTTGGCATTTATAAATCTCTGACTCCTTATCAAGAAAAGCTAAACAATAGCAGGTTTTGCTTGTATAGTTGCTTTGAAAATTAAATTAGACAATCTGTATTAAGTTCCCGAAATACAGAAGGGCATAAACAAATATTAGTTCTTTTATCATTAATAAATATCCAGTTTCTTAGTAACTCATTGCAGAGGCTGGGAAATTTCTGTTGCCTTCATCCTTAATCATCGAATTAATTTCTAAAGATATTCTATAATATTCAGATATTCAAGGCATGCACTATAACAGTTTAGAATTTTCAAAAAGCCAGATTAACCAGAATTCAAGAGTAATAATATTAGAGTCACCTTAAGGTGGCGACTGAGCGGCCATTTCTCTGGGGGCTGGAGGAAAACACGTGCACAGATGACCTCCCCGCCCTTCACCTGCAGACCTGGGATGTCCTGCCCCATTTGGGAGCAGCCAATCATGAAGCTCCAGCTTCCCATCACCCTGACAGAGGAGGCAACCTATTCCATCCCGCCACGCCCCTGAAAGGCCCTTATTTGATAATCTGCCCTCCCAAGATCAAACCCAGAACCCCTCACCCATAACAACCCCCCCCCATCGCCTATCAGGCGCGACCTCCCGGACTCCCCACTCCCCAGGTCATGGGACCTCACCTGGGAATCGCAGACCCCAATAAAGGCTTTCTTGGCTCCATAACGTCGTCTCTTTTTTCCTCCCATCTCTGCCTCCATCTATTAAATCTTACAATAATATTTAAAATATATATCATATTGTATATGACTAGCTTACAGGTTTTAGATACTTAATTTTTTTCATTTTGCTGGTGTTTGAATACTACCTCTTTACTTGCTCAGGTTCATTATACAAATTGTACTTCTGTTTAAATTAAATATTTCTGTTTGTACTACAAAGTATGCCCTTCTTAAAACTAATAAAAATAATAAACAAGTGTTATGAAAATTGGCGGATTTGTTTGCCAGCTTTTTTTCCTCTGTGTAATACTGGAGTTAGAGCATTACTGAATGCCAGTAGTATTTAATAAGACAAACTGGCTTTGAAAATAACTTTAACTTTGAGAATGTGTCCTTTTTTCAGACTGATATTCTTTGATATTTAATAACATATTGCCTTGTAGGAGATAAGAGGTAGAAAGTATGTTAGAAGTGGGATCTAGTATTGCATATGAAGGTAGTTTTATTTTCATATACCAATTTTCATTTATGGTTTGATATATGTGTCACATCATATATCTTTCAAAAGAAGTAATTCTTTAACAAGGCAGGAAATTGTACACCAAAATATATTTTACCCACACAGACACTTATACACATAAATACACACTCTGTCTGTCTCTATCTTCTGAATTTGAAAATTGGTAGAATATCAATATAGAAGAATGCTTTTCAAATATTTCTATTAAATGATACCTAACAAATAGAAACTTAAATACAAAATGTAGAGGTATTTGAGAAATTTAGGATTGTAAATCTACTTCCTAATGTTGTAAAACTCACGGTAGTCTGTATCCCATGGTTTTCTAATAATTGTAATCTACTTTGCCCCCCTGTGTTAGAGATATAATTATGTTAACAGCTTTCCTACACAGGCACCATACATTGCCATTATGAGGCTAACTTCATTTAATTAGCATCATGTAGTAAATTAGCAGTTATAAGGACTGCTGGGTCCAAGGGGGTCTCTGTTTTCTCACCATTTACTTAATCCTCACTCAATGTTAAGATTACTGCTCACTGAATTTCCATAGCAAAATCTCCCTCCTCAGAGGTTGTGATTCAGCATATGTATGGATTTGGAACAAACAGTTTTCTCTGGATGCCCAGAAGTTAGGATTATTGAAACCCTGACCTGCTCCTTGTTGGAAAGATGCAGGAATGCAGAGAGACAAGAAGTTCCCAGATTTTATTGGTATTTTAGTGAGCAGACTTTTTTATGCCTAGCACTTGCAGAAACACATAAAATTAAATCACATTATTATTTATCTCATTACTGGACTTCCAGTGTGCTGTGAAGATGAATAACTTCTGTGTTTGTGGGCGAGTATGTGCTTGATAACTCATTGTTTTTCAATTTTATTAAGAATTATTTTCAGAATAGCAAAAACTACGTGCTATTCTGCTTAGTTTTAAGCAGAAATTATCAAAATCACAGAGCATTAGAAAAAAACATATTTACTTGCTTAATATAGAAGAGAAATGATGCATACTTAAAATGTCATCTCATCTTGGTATTTCAATATAATTTAATTATATGGCTACACACACACACACACACACACACAATTTTATAAGTAACTTCCAATTTGTGGTTTTATGATCAGAGTCTATAACGAATAATTCAGGCTCCAGAAATAAATACTGAAGAAACTCTTCCCAAAGCATTGTAAAAAGTAGTCTAAAAAATTCTGTTGTCTACTTTCCCTCTGGTTCTACCTGTCCCCTACCAAATAATCTGTAAACACTGAGTATCACACCTGTGTAGAAAGCAATTCATGTGTGTTAGACAAAATTACACTCAATTTTTACTGGTTATTGAACAAATGGAATGTGTGAGGATTTAGGTTAAACTACTGACTGTTCCTGCCTTACAATGATTGGGCTTATAATTTTTTTGAGTTCATGATGGTGCAAAAGCAGTATGAATTCAGTAAAAAACATACTTCAAATTTTGAATTTTGATCTTTTTCAGATTAGCTATATGCAGTAAAACACTTTCTCATAATGCTGGGCACCAGCCGCCAGCCCCACTTTCCAGTCAGCCTTGGGTTCACAGGGGTAGGCAAGTGAGAGAACTGCTTTTCACTTTCAGTACAGTATTCAATAAACTACATGAGATACTCATCACTTTATTATAGAATAGGCTTCGTGTTAGATGAAGTTTCCAAATGTAGGCTAATATAAGTGTTCTGAGCATGTTTAAGGTAAGCTAGGCTAGGTTATCATGTTTGGTAGGTTAGGTGTATTAAATGTATTTTCAATATGATAGTTCCTCCTTATGAAAAGTTTGTTGGGATGTAACCTCTTCTTGAGTTAAGGAAGATCTGTACTTGTTTGGCTGTCCCCTCATGTAACAAGAATTTAAAACATCTGGATCTAGAATACATGCCACACGGACCCCTCAAGCATGATTTTCTACTGGATACTATGCTGATTCTCGACAAAGATTGTCAGAAGCATTTCTGTAGACCCAAAGCGGGCATTTCATTGTCAAGAGAGGTAGGCTCCTGGAGTGTTTTATCTGCCTCTCCGAGGGGCCAGACTTTTGTGACTTTCAGCCTACTTGGCCGGCCGAGCCCCACTGCAGTAATTGCTCTCAGACATCATATCTCTCAGAGATATAATCCCAACTATAACACGTCTCATGCCTTGTTCAAAGCAATTTGACCTCCTTCCCTGGTGGGTCTTTGGTGAGTCTCTGTTCCCATGGATCCAGGAGATGACAAAAGGCCTATTGTGAGCTCACAGAAGTGCAATAGCTTACTAGGCATAGCAAGGAGGATCTCCAGGTCACACCACTTACTGGTTTGCTCTGTGCCCTGTGGATTATACTTGGGTGCTAGTATTGCTGTTTGGAGATCTGCTATCTCTGGTAACCACTCCGAGGGGACACATAACACAACCAACATGTGTAACTGAATTGATCTCTATAAGGCAATATTAATCGATGAAACAAAGCCAAAGAGTACATTTATCTCCCATCATTTTCCTGGAGAGGTTCTTTTGAGACATATTTGTCTATAGATATCTATGAAGATATACCTCCCTAGCCTCACTTTCCTCAATCTTTCTTCAATTTCTTTCAATCCTGACTACTTTGTAATTTACAACCTATAAAGTGTTAACATACAATGCTTTAGGCCAGTTTTCCAGGCAAATCATCTATCTACCCATTTGAAGAAAATATTTAAGTCACTGGCCAGCCAGCTAAAAATCAGAGTCAATACATTTAAGGTCATGTCTTTTACTCATGGGCAAAACTACCCATTCCTTTACCCAGATCCTAGCTACTCTTACCAACAACTTAGATACGCTTCATTATTTTGTTTTAAAGCACATTATATTGGGAAGTAGCAAATTTGCAAAGATGATGAAGGATTTATACATTGTTGTCTTTAGGAGAGAAAGGTGACAGTGAGGTAGCAAGGAAACAAACTAAAAAAAAAAAGAACAAACATGACTAACATTGTGCCAAGAGCCCTGACCACTTCTATATGTTTGGAACAATTACTACTATAAAATACAACACCCAAAGTGAATTTATAATAACTGTCTGAATTATAAAGGAAAACATAAATTATATTTACCATATTCAATGTATAAAAGGCAGGCAAGTTCCTTAGAGTATTCTCAACTAAACAATTATAAAAATGTCTTGATGCTTAGATTGGAGCTAGCCATTCTGAGAAATCTGGCCCTATAGAACACTTCATCTCTACGGTTCCAGATCACATTTAATTTCATCTTGCTTAAGAAGCTAGATATTTCCACATGGCAACCTGAAAATATATAGAAGCATACTCACGGCAGCAAGGAAAGATCAGATATTGGCTTACCACAACTGTTTTCTCAGCTCTGGCTTACTGAATCAGGTTAATATTCTGAAATACAAACCAGATGCATTGGGGTGGTGGGAGGGGGAGAATGAGAGAGAGAGACATAGAGAGAATCTGAATAACCTATAATTAGTAAAAAGAATAAAAGCATAATTTAAAAAAAACTCTGACAAAGAAAGTACTGGAACTTTTGGCTTCAATGGTGAATTCTACCAAACATTTAAAGAACACAGTCCTTCTCAAGCTTTTCCAAAAATTGAAGAGGAGGGAAAATCTGATATGTTCTATAAGGCCACCATTATCCTGATACCAAAGGCAAATACACTACAGAAAAGAAAAACTACCCATTTACCTTTATAAAGAATATTGGAATATGCTCAACAAAATACTAGCAAACCAAATTTAACAGCATATTAAAAGAATTATACACCACAATTAGGTGGGAATTTTTCTGGAATGCAAGGATCATTCAACATAAGAAAATAATTCAATATAAGATATCAGATTAACAGAATGAAGGATAAAAAAACTATATAAAAACTATTATCTCAATTGGTACAGAAAAAGCACTGACAAAATTCAACACTCTTTCATGATAAAAACACTCAAGTTAGGAATAGAAACTACTTCAACAGAAGAAATGACATATGTAAGAAACCCATGGCAATAATCATACCCAATAGTGAAAGACTGAGCAAAATGCCCACTTTCACCACTTCTACTCAACATGGAATTGGAGGTCCTATTCAGGGCAATTAGGCAAGAAAAAATAAATAAGTCATCAAATTAGACAAGATGAAGTAAAGTTATCTCTGTTTAACAGATGACATAATCTTATCTTTAGAAAACTCTAAAGATTCTACAAAAAATATTAAAATAATTTTAGCAATGTAGCAAAATATAAGGTAAGCAGTATACAAACTAACTTGTAATCCTATATACTAACAATCAACAATCTAAAAGGAAATTTTAAAAAACCAAATCACATAAAAATAATAAATATTTAGTAATAAACTTATCTAAAAAGATGAAAGAGTTGTACGCTAAGAATTATGAAACAGTTCTGAAAGAAATTAAAGAAGACATAACTGAAGAGAAAGATATCCTATGTTCCTAGATTGGAAGAATGAATATTATTGAGATGTCAATATTATCCAAAGTGGTATAGAGAATTAATGTAAACCCTATGAAAACCTTAATGATGATTTTTGTAGAAATGAACAAATCAAGAGTCTATAGATGCTGGCGAGGGTGTGGAGAGACAGGCCCCCTCCTACACTGTTGGTGGGAATGTAAACTGGTGCAGCCGCTCTGGAAAACAGTGTGGA
>NC_043705.1:78361648-78427589 GCF_006229205.1 Suricata suricatta | reverse complement strand
TCTCTCTCTCTCTCTCTGCTCCTTCCCTACTTGTTTGTTTTCTCTCTCTCTCTTTCTCTCAAGAGTGAATACACATTAAAATAAAAATATACTATCAACAGATCACAAAGGCAATACACAGAATATGAGAAAATACCTGCATATCATATGTATGATAATAGATTACTATCTATAATATATAGAGTACTTCTAAAAATTAACACCAAAAAGCAAACATTATAAAGATGGACAAAGAACTTAAATAGACATCTCTCCAAATAACATATACAAATGGAGAATAAACACATGTAAAGATGCCTAACATCACTAATAATTAAGGGATTGCATATCAAAAGTATAAAGTGATACCACCTTGTGTCCAATTAAATGATTATCAAAGATAAAAAGGAAGGAATGATGGCAAGGATGTGATGAAAGTTTAACCTTTGTGCATTATTCCTGGGGAATGTGTAATGTTATAGCTGCCATAGTTTCTCAAAAACATTAAAAAGAGAATTACCATATGACCCAGCAATTCTACTTCTGGGTATAGATAAAAGAGTTCAAAACCCAGTATCAAATAAATATTTATATACCCATATTCATAGCAGCCTTTTTACAATAATTAAAACAGAAGCAACTCAAGCATCCATCAACAGATAAACAGGTAAGTAACATGTACTATACTCTATAAATGGAATATTATTAGCCTTATAAAGGAAGGAAAGTCTGACATATACTACAAGAGGAATAAATTTTTACAATGTTTATTTATTTTTGAGAGAGAGCACAAGTGGGCTGGGGCAGAGAGGAGGGGACAGCAGATCTGAAGCAAGCTCCATACTGATGGCAGTGAGCCTGATGTGGGGCTCAGACTTGCAAAACTCAGAGAACCTGAGCCAAACCCAGATTCTAAACTGACTGAGCTACCCAGGTTCCCCAAGAGGGATGAAGTTTGAGGACATACTACTAAACAAAATAGGCCAGTCATAAAAAAGACAATGCTGTATGATTTCACTGTTATGAAGCAGTTAGAGTAGACCAAATCATATAGATATAAAGTACAATGGTAGCTATCTGGGGCTGAGGGGGGAGCAAATGACAAGGAGTTATTGCTTAATGGGCAGAGACACTCTCAATTTTGTAAGATGGAAAGCATTCTGGTGATGTTGGTTGCACAAGAGTATATATAAATGTACTAAATACCTGTGAATGGTACAGTTAAAAATGGTTACAATAATAAATTTTATGTTAGGCATATTCCACCACAATTTAAAAATGGAAACCATATGTGAGGCTATAAGTATCTCACAATTAATTTCACTAAGAAAAAGGGTAGGTTTTAGAATTATTAACTGGTAGCAGGAGTAGCACAGCGTGCCCAAAGTTCACACAGCTGGTGAAAAAGCTGGACCTGACCCCAAGCAGTGGCAACAGAGCCTGTACTTCTGCAGTTTTTAAAGAAGTGTTTGCTTATGTTTTTTATTTATTTACATTTGAGATAAAGAGAGCAGACATGAGTGGTAGAGGGGCAAGTAGAGAGAGGGAGACAGAGAAACAGAAGTTGGGGCTGGAACTCACAAACTGTGAGAGCATGACCTGAGCCAAAGTCGGATGCTTAACCAAGTGAGCCACCCAGGAGCCCGTGAACTTCTGCCCTCTTACTGATAAAACTAACATCTATTCTTTACAATGCAAGTAAAGACAAAAAATGCTTTTATGTGAAATTTTATTTATTTTTTTATTTTTGATAAGGGGAAGTAGAACAGTGGTTCTTATATATATCATCAAAATGTCTATTTAGTTCCCAGAATTGATTTGAGCTTTACCTCTCAAAGTTACTAAATATGATTGGGAAAGTGAATATTTAAAAGGATGAAAGCAGGTCTCTTGGGTGGCTCAGTTGGTTAAGCATCCAACTCTTGGTTTTGGCTAGCAGCAGGATCTCAGGGTTCTTGAGACAGAGCACTGCATCAGGTTCCACACTAACAGAGCAGAGCCTGCTTGGGATTCTCTCTCTCCCTCTCTCTCCCTCTCTCTCTCTCTCTCTCTCTCTAAATAAATTAACTTTAAAAAAAGATAATGAGAATGGTAAGAAATGAATGAGCAGCACTGAGTAGCTAGAACTGTGATTATGGAATTAGCTGGTTCTGTGCTTTTAGATGGAATGAGGGTACACTTGGGATTCCTATCTTAATTCCTTTCTGAGACAAGGGTGTGTTTTGTGCTAGCACTGGTGCTCAGTGTTCTCATAAATGTCCCTTAACTTTATCTCTCACAGTGATTCTTCATTAGGGAAATAGAAATATCTATTTATTCCCATAATGTTGTTTTATCTTGTTGAGAATATTCCAAAATGAAGACCATTTTTCTCAAAACAATTTTTAACTTTGTATATTGGTAGGTAATGATAAAGCACTGTCGATTTTCTTGGACTTAGGTTTTCTGCTTTTATTTGGATGAATTTGGGTAAGATATTTTTCTTGAAGTTTTGTTTGATTTAAATCAATTCATTAGAGGGTATGTATTTTTTAATTAATTCCCTTGATCACCAAATCACATTCTAATTTCCATCTCACCACAGGAGATCCTCTTAATGAACGTATACTATTTTTTTTAAATTTAAATATATTCTTGTAAAATGTGTACACTTTTTTTTTCTATGCAGGCACTTTTTCCTTCTGGAAAACACTTACTTTCCCCTTAGTTAGGAGAAGCAAATGTTCTCTTTACATCAGTAAGAGAATGAGCACAGTTTGTGGCTAGTTAGTATGTCTTGGAGCCCCCATCTACCACTCTTTCTGTACAGTTAAAACAATGTGCCACTTTTGCATTGATGGGCCACCTGGACCTTATTGCTTTGGTCACTCCAATACCCTCACCTTAACTTGCCATTTTTATCCAGGAACTGCCAGTGTGTGCCTAGTATTTGGGAAGTTTATTTCTTCCACAAATGCCAGTGATGTGCTTGTTTTTATTCAGTAAGTCAAAATAACTAAAACAATAATTATTGATACATTCACATTTGAAATTTCTATCAATCTTTGTAAATGATTGCCTATTATGTGTCATGATCAGAGTCCACAGGAGCTTGAGGGAATACAGTTCAATCATCACAATTAATACAATTAATCCACTGTCATATTTGAGCCTATAGTGTGCTGAATCTAAGAAAAATAATTATCTGCAAAATATATGCCAGAAAAAAGAATAGCACATTACTAGAGGGTACACGATGACCTTTTACCTTAGAGTATAATGGGCTTATGATTTATTTCTATACCAATTAGCTAGTAGTTATAAGAAACTGCTGGCCAATTAGGATAACACAGAAAAGTGACCTTAAAGGCTATTCTTGTGCCTCAAATATAATTAAAAATATTGTTGATAATCTATAGAACTCTGTTTTATGATGTAGTTAATTTCAGTTTCAGTGGGAAGTATGGAACAGAAATAACCAGTTGTACTATTCAGACATAATGTCTTGAACATTGATTATTTCCAATTGAATAGGACTTTACAGTAAGCATATATTATACTTTATTAATTTTAAAGATTCACTATTACTTCATAAGGTAACTTATGAATAAATGAAGTAATACTTCATAAGCTAACACATAAGCACAATCAAGTACTGAATTTACTTTTAGATTTAAACATTTAAGTTTAAAGAACTACACAAACTTTTTAGTAAGTAAGTATAAAAATACCACTAAATGAATAAAGACTATGTTTCTTTATTGGAAACAAATGTAGTAGTAAAAATTATAATTTTTTCTCCCTAGATTTCTAACTTGATCTAACAAATGTGGTTAATAATACAGTTTATGAGATTATCTGCATTAGTGTGGGCTTATCTAATTCACAGGTAAATTGTCAAAATATAGATTCTGTCATCAGCTAGAAAAGTGATAAAATCCCTAAAGGTCAGAAGAGGTTCAGAAATTTCACTTACAAAACAAGACTTTGATTTAGTTTTTAACACATCTTTTACATTTACACTAGGGGTCTGGGGGGGGGAATTGTTAAAATTTTATATAAAGTGCTAATCTTGAAAGTATAATTACTACATTCATTTACTTGTGGTTGAGAGCTGGACCTTTTTAAAAATATATATCTATTTGAGAAAGAGAGAGAGCATGCATGTAAGTGGAGGAGGGACAGAGAGACAGGAAGAGACAGAATCCCAAGCAGGTTCTGTGCTGTCAGCAAGGAGCCCAACATGGAGCTTGAGCTCATGAACCCATGAGATCATGACCTGAGCCAAAATCAAGAGTCAGACATTTAACCAACTGAGCCACCCAAGTGCCCTCAAGAACTGAACATTTTTAAAATAATGTGTGATAACCAAATTACTGATTTATGGATTTAGGGTTTCATTATTTATACCAAATCATCTGATACCTTAGAATCTCATCAATATCCTATTAGTAGTAATAGGACATTTAATGCCTAAGATCTACTACTATTTAGTCACTTCCTATATTTCTCTTTTCTCTCTCCTTCCCTTCTCTATCATCCCCTACCCTTCTTTCTGCCTTCCTCCTCTGGCCTGCCCTTCTCTATCCTTCTTTTTCTCTCTAATCAGCTGAGACTCTCTACCTGTGATTTCTTCTATTTCACCTCGTGAGAGCCTGATCTTTGGTACATGTATTGAACTTCGTATGACTTAAATGTCTTCACGGTAAAGCCTTAAATAGATACAAAAATATTTTTCCCTTTCAATAGATTTCCCCTAATTCTGGCATAATAAGCATTGCATTTTTGCTCCATGTTTAATATGTGTGCCTTTTCCTATCCCTTTTCCTGCCCCCCCTCCCCAGGCAGAGCTATTGTTCTTCTTATCACTGTATCCACAGCCTTAAAATAATTTCTGAAACACAGAAGATTTGTAATGAGTGTTTATTTTGTAGATAAATACTTTTATTTGTAGGTGAATTTTCCCAATTGTTCAAATATATTAATTTTGTTTTCTGTAGAGACTTTCAAAAGGGTTAAGAGTCTAAAAAATGCATTTTCCACTTTAAAGGTGCCTAGTCTATGTGGAAAGATAATATATCTAGGAGATGCTTTCCAACAGTCTTCTAAAACTTACTTATTCAAACCAAAAATCTTAAAATTCTAACACTTGTCTTCCCAACCTGAGAATTTGGGAATCTCTTACATGCTACAAGTGAGTCAGGAAAGTACTGAAATTATGTTTACTATTTTTACATATATCTTGGGATTCTGGTGATATGCCATTTAAGTATTTTGATCCAAGAATCAGAATATAAAATGTTAAGACATGCAGTAATAATAATAATACAGCAGCTATGATAGCAACAAAAACAGAAAAAACAATAACAAGGTTTATTGACAGTCTTCCATGACTAAAATTGCTGAAAGACACTGGGCATCTAGGGATTATAATTTATTTTTTATGAGTATGTAAAGCCTGCATTCAACAAAGTCTTTTTACAACTTCACATGAATACCAAACTTTACATGGTTAATTAATAAGAAACACTACATGGTATCTAAATGTCCTAATTTGAGGAACTTGGACAGTACATACATTGTTAAAATGCACATTGCAAGGGTAAAATAATTTTGATCATCATTATCAATGAAAAATATTAGAAAGTAGGTTTTAAATGGAGCAGTCCATTTATAAATTATTTGCTACTTTCTAGTGTATTAAGTATTAAACTTTTAAACATTTCTCATTTATATCACTTTCTTCTCAGCAACAAAATGCTATTATTACGCCCATTTTATATAACAGGAAATAGCTAAGAAAGGGTAAGTAACTTCTACATTGTGACTCAGCAAGTAAATGTCTAGATTAAATTCAGACCCAGTTCTGTCTGCCTGATTTAAAAGGCTATGCAATTAATTACTAACTTCTTCACTTTTCATAGTAAGATGTCTTCTCACTGCTATGCCAGATATATTTGCTCTGCACTTTCCCCCTCACTGGGAATTTGGCTGTTCTTCTAGATTTATTAGTTAGTTGCTTAAAGAAGAAGGTAGGAAAGGTTTGAAAAGTTATTGCCGTTTAGTGAGATGACAGAGGAATATCTCTTTTGGAAAAAAAAGAATATCTGAAGACCTGTTTTTCCTTTTTTATTATGGATTCCATTTTTAAATTGAATAAGAAAACATCTAGAAATAAAAATAACTACCATGTATTGAGCACTCTGTGTGCCAACCAGTGTTTTAAATATTTTACACATATTACTTCTAATTATTAAAATGCTGCCTCAAAGTAAGTGTTGGTTTCTTGTTTTACAAATGAGGGAAATGAAGCTCAGAGAGATTAAATGATCTGCTGAATGATTGCAGATCTAGGACTAGCATATAAATGCCTATTAAGAATGAAATGCCATGTATTCTCTAGAGGAAGAAAGATGGACAATAGTGAGGGATGGGATAATCTTACATAGAGCTACAAAAGAGAGCATCTGTCGAATGAGATGATGCTGCAAAAAGGTATTCTCCCTTGGATTATGAATTTCATGTTTCTACAAATGAAGCAGTGACCCATCTTAAAGAATGATACTAATCTACCAATTGATAGTATACTATTGTTGGTGTTTTGGGGTGACGGTGGGAGTTTGGAGCCAATGGTCATGAAAGAATTCTTGAAGACATCTTTGGTGCAAAAAAAGGTGACTTTATTAAAGCATAGGTACAGGACCTGTGGGCAGAAAGAAGTGCACGGGGATTGTGAAGAGTGACTAACTACATACCCTCAAGTTGGGAGGGGATTAGGGACAGCCTAAATCTCTAAGGAATTTTGGAAGCAAAGTTTCTAGGACTTTGAGGGGCTAGCTATTGTTAGGAATATGTCATTTATTACTGTTTAGTAAAACTGCAGTCTTGAGACCTTTCAGATGTATATCAGGGGCCATATGCTTGCAGTATAATTGCCAACTTATACTTGGGGATTAAAGATAAAAGAGGTTTGCAAAGAAATTTTTATGTGTTTAAGGAGACTCACAGGTCGTGGAGGGTCAGGATAAGGTTAAGCTAAGATTCCCTTTTGCCCCCAGCAAAGTGTCATCCTCTAGGCAGCTGAGCTTGTAAAAGAAGGTCACTCTGCCTATCTCAAGGATTTGTCAATGGGCTGTAGGAAGTACGGGAATTTAATTTTTTATTTACCTTTGTTTCCCACATCACCATGGCAAGCAGTTACATCCATCATATCTTGATGAGGGAGATATTAGGGCTCCAGGAAATGGAGTTTATAGGTTTATGGGTATTCAGCTATGGAGAAGATTGCCTTTTTCTTGCAGTTTACTAAGTTATTCATAAATTGTAGTGACTCCTGCCCTGCATAACTGTGATCTCTAACAGTCAACCATTTGCTTTCTTTCCTTTCCCCTCTTCTTGGGAAGCTAGGAATGTTTGAGGAATAGCACACATATCCCACTTACTTAGTGGGCGGGGAGTGGGGGGGTGCTGCTGTTAGCTTGTATTTGCCCTTAGCTCTCCCCATGCTCCTTCCTCACTACCATCACTACCATTTAGTGAACATTTGGTATTGTTTCCAGTAAAATCTCCATTCTTACAAGAATCTTATGATGTAGGTGAGGTATGTGTTTCTCTCACTCCAGATTATAGATGAAGCTAACAGAGACTTTGTAAGTTTCAAGATCTTACCAAAGTTATACAATAATTGGTGAATAAAGATTCAAATGCATCCCTGGTTAATACCTTGCCCTATGCTCTTAACTAAGGAAAATATCCTAATTATATTTTGTTAATAATATCCTTTTAATAACATTCTTTGAGCTAAGTGTAAGTTAAATCTAAAATAACATCTTGCCAGAAAGAGATTTTTTAAAAATTAGATAAAGAGTGTCTGGCCCCTGCTCACCAAACTCCAGTCCTGTTCAAGACTTGTCATAAGCACTAAGACCTGCTGCCTAAATCAAAAGCCATATCAGTTGGAAATTAATGGTAAATTGAGGAAGAATAGCTGAATGATTTTGTGACCACCAAGACTGCTGCTTATCCTTTCAGCACATGCATCAGAGAAGGCTAGTTCTATGCCACCCCTTAGTTCTAAGAGTGATTAGCAGGATACTCTGATACCAGAATTTTATTTGCTCTTGAGCTGAACCCATAAACTAAAGGTTATTATTAGGTGCAACTGGTTGGGGCTGGGATAAACAGAAACGAAGTATTTCTAAATGGGTTATTCTATCTCAGGGGAACAAAAATATCAATAATTCAGTATATATTTGATAGTTGGTTAAGTTTCTTTAGTAAAACAAAAAACTGTGGACTGAACCATAGAATAATTAAGGGAGATTTGGGTTTTGACATGCAAATACAACTCTAAAATGTTGATTAGTAGGCCAATGTCAAGAATAGGAAGATTTCTAAAGGAAAAGTACAAAAATTTGCAATATTTTTTATCAGTGACTTGGATCGTGACATAGAAGCCACACTTATCGTATTTGTGGATGACAGATTTAGGAGGATTATCTAATATATTTCATGACAGTGGCGGATTTCAAAAATCTTGATAGGTTTGAATGATAGACTAAAACCAATAAAGAAGAAGTTGACAGAAATAAATATAAGATTCCCCATTTAGATTAAAAGCAGGTTACATAAACATAGATTCAGAGACTCCTATCTCAAAAGCAGCTCAATGAAAACGACTAGATCTTTAAGTTGGTGACAGAAGCCAACAAAGAGATATATATATATAAGAAATTCTAGGCTGCTTCTAAAATATGTAACCCCTATATAGCAGTATTTTTCAAAGGAGTCTTTAAAGAAGATCCATTATTGAACCTTGAGCAATTAGTGGGTTTTTGAGCACCTTATTTTATTTTTTATAACTAAAAAGAAGAGCATAGGATAGGATGGGATGGATGGAATAAAAAAATACAAGATTGCATTACCCATACAAAGGAATAATTGCTTGGTGGGGTACAGGTAGAGAGACAGATAAATCTAGATCATTAACTGCATGAGGGCCAAAATATTTATCTGTTGCAATTACTTCTGAATACCTAGTACATGACGCAGAAGAGTGCATGGCACATGGAATATACTCAATAATGTTATGCAATTAATTATGATGAAATATATCTCTATCTACATTTATCTATCTTTCTATCTATCTATCTACATTGTTTTTTACTATGGCTAATATGTTAAAGTTTAAGAGCCACAGCCTTCTGTCACTTTGTATGATCAAGACACTGGGGCACAGGGGCACCTGAAAATTTTGTAAGGTACATTAACATATTATAGAAGCTCCAAATGAAGTTTACCAGGATTGAACTGTTTCATTTAGAAATCCCACTACTATAGAAACTATTGAAATTCTGATATTTAACTCCAAAATATTCTGGGACTATATAGATTCTTTATATAAACAAAGAGCATTTAAATGAATGTTCAAACATTCAACAGATCTTCCACTAATTAGGAGGCACACTTTGAAAAAAATTACAAAAGCATTTCCAGTACAGAAGTCACTTTCAACAATTTAATAGTATGGTATCTTGATACTGAGATTTTTAAAGCAAATGAATTCCTTAATTTACCAGGAAGAAGATACCGTCATTTTTTTCCTGAGTCTACTTAATTTTTATTTCAACTGTTTTTGGTGTAAAGATGATTTCTATATTTTAAAAAATGATTAATTAATTAGTTGGTTAGATGATTGGCTGTGCTAAGAATAACGTAACTGATACTGCTAAGGAATCCAGAAAACAATTGTATTACATTAATAATATTAATGTAACCACTTTTATCATCTCTGAGACAAAGAAAATAGACCAAAAACTTTGTTTGTGATAACCATCTTTATAATGGAATATCATCTATTTTCTTTTAAGCAGAATCAATTATTTCTCACAGGAGAGCTTAGATTAAATTGAATTAGAAATTCTTTTAAAAAAAAAAACAACCAAAATTCAAATTAGATGGTCACTGAAATGACTCAGGTAATTATTTTTTTTTATCATTTATTTATTTTTGAGAGACAGATCATGAGCAGGGGAGGGGCAGATAGAGAGGGAGACACAGAATTGGAAGCAGGCTTCAGGCTCTGGGCTGTCAGCACAGAGCCCGACACGGGGCTTGAACCCACAAACTGTGAGATCATGACCTGAGCTGAAGTTGGACGCTCAACCAATTGAGCCACTCACGCGCCCCTTAGGTAATTTAGAACTAAATTGAATGACATTATTTGCACTACTAATAGATCCAGAATTCTGCAGTTTCAATTCCAAAGGTGAAATATTTTACAAGTAATATGACTAATTATTTTTCTTAGAATGAGATTTACATTTTATTATCATTTAGTTTATAGTATATATTTTATTATTATTTTCTAAAACTCAAACTCTTCAAAATTTTTAGGATTGAGAGTTTTTTACTAATAGAAAATATGCAGTTTTTGCAAGTAATTTAAAAATAATCATTACTCAAAGCAAACCCATTGTTAACTTTTCAGTGTGTATTATTTTTCACACATGGATTTTTAAAATTTGGAATTTTATTAAGGTTGGTTTCTAATCTATGTATTTTGTTCCACTGACCTTTTAGATGATTCTTATGCTATATTTTAAAAATAATATTTATCTATAAAATATGTACTATTATTTTTTGACAGAAAAGTTCTACATTGTGACTATTTTTCCTAAATAGTCGATTTTCCTTTCTTTCCATCCATTAATGTTGCATACATCTCATATATGTAATTTTATATAAATCTTTTCCTGAAATATATATAATCTAATATACATATAAATATGCTTCTGAAATATATGTCTGATATACAACAGAATCTCTTGTTGCATTTCTTAATCAGCAAATTTGTCCACAAAATATGAGAAGATCTTATGTTACTAAATTTTGATTTCCCTCAATAGGGGGAGAAGAGGGGGAGAGAGAACAATTAAAGTACTTTCCTAAAGGACACAGTTAGAATCTGAGTATTTTAAGGAATATGTGGCATTTTTTTTGTTAAATAAAGCCCTTCAGGAATTTATAACTCTGTAGAGTAGAAATGATAAAATTCACCATAGTTTGAAAATCAACTTGAGATATAGAGTTTTTATTTATTATATATATTTATAATATAATATTATAGTATATACAATATTTATTGCTGTATGGTAATCTAAATTCTTTTATGATGATGATTTTTATTCCTAAAGTCACCTTAGTGTGAAGTAATATTCTTGTGGTTGGACACTGAATATTGACAATGTTATACTATTTAACATAAGGTAGGGGGGCACCTGGGTGGCTCAGTCAGTTGAGCATCTGACACTGGCTCAACTCATGAACTCAGGGTTCAGTTTGTGAGTTCAAGCCCTGCATTGGGCTCACTGCTCTCACTGCAGAACCTGCTTCCAGTCCTCTGTCGCCCATCTCTCTGCCAATCGCCTGCTTGTTTGTTCTCTCTCTCTCTCTCTCTCTCTCTCTCTCTCTCAAAAATAAATAAAACATTTAATGGGGTGCCTGGGTGCCTCAGTCAGTCAGTTAAGCATCCAGCTTCAGCTCAGGTCATGATCTCATGCTTCATGGGTTCAAGCCCTTCATGGGGCTCTCTGTTGACAGCTCAGAGCCTGGAGCCTGCTTCAGATTCTATGTCTCCTTCTCTCTATGCTCTTTCCGTATTTGCCCCTCTCTCTCCCTCTCTCTCAAAAATAAAATAAAAACATTTAAAAAATTTTTTAAATAGATAAAACACACACACACACACACACACACAAACGTAAGGTGGCATCAGTGGTCTCATGGTTTTCAAATATTTCAAATATTAAATTAGAATTTAAGGTAACCACAGAGGAAACAGTTGAAAAGAAAAAAAATTTATTACAAATCTGAAAAAAATAAAGTCATTTAAACCATCCATAAATTAATTCTAGTACAGTCCAGAACTTTGAAAATGAGTAATAAACATTTTATTGAATTTGAAAAGAACTGCAAATCAAATATTTTTCATAAATAGAATTGCTCCCAAATAAAATTAGGATAAATGACAAGACTATTGAAATGAAGATAAGGAATATAGCTTGCTCAAAAAGGTATCCATGAATAACTACCTATATGTACTAAAATACTATCTGTTGTTGAGTTTAATAGAACAATGCATTAGTTGCCAACATCTCAGAATAGTTTTAGACAGACTCAACAAGCAAAATGAAGGAATGAGCAACAAAGGACATTCCATTTCTCATTTTAACAGAGTCTATACCTGCAATTTCAAGAGAACAAATAGTAACATATGCCTCACATTATTTAGTAGGACAACGTCTCATCTTAGAAGAGGCTGAAAAAATGGTCTTGACTTACTAATGTGTTCAGAAACCTCAGTCTGAAATGAATGAACAGGAAAATATGGAGATCAATAATGCCAACTGGATGATAACTTAATGGTAAGGAGAATCAGATACACTACATCTACAACGCTAATGAAAAGGAATAAAGGACATATGCAGAATCTCAGAGACTGAGCTATGAGGAAATGTTTACTTAGTATATCTTCTGTGACAAGCACTATTTTAAGAGCTGGAAGATACAGTAATAAATGAGATGAACCAAGTCCTTCTGCTTCTGGAAATATTTTCGGGTAGGCCAGGGGCTTTGGGAGTGTAGAGGGATTTTGGAGTGGAGAATATAGCTAATAAACAACTAAATTACTACTTCAGAAGAACAAACAAACAGAAGGGAGCAAGATAATTGTAGAGAGTGGCAAGTGGAGAAACAAAACAAAACCGGATGAGAGCAAAAACAGTCTGTTCTGGAGTCCAAACAGTGTGTTAGGAAACCAGAGTGTTATAACTGGTTGGAAGCATACTCCAGCCTAGCATAAAGTGCATGCAGGTAATTAGGGACTATGCTCTGGGAGCAATTCAAGGTGGTAAAAACGAATAGGGAACGGAGTCAAAGAAATAGAAGCTTATTCTTCTCATGTGGTTATTAAGTATATTATATATTCTAATTTCTACTCATTCTTTAGAACGTATTCTCCAGAGGCAGGAGATAGGGAAAGAGTCCCTAGAAATTTTGTGGAATTTAATAAATATTAAAACATTAGATTTAAAATATCAATGATCAGTGGCTTTATTTGGCATATTCTAGGTTTGGTAATTCAACTTAGTAAGTTTTCTCCCATATTTCCATATTATGATCTAGGCACTGAAGTAAGAGTCTTCAAAATCACAATGCCAGGGGTGCCTGGGTGGCTCAGTGGTATAAGTGTCGAACATCAGCTCAGGTCATGATCTTGCCATTCATGGGTTTTAGCCCCATATTCGGCTCTGTGCTGACAGCTCCAAGCCTGAAGCCTTCTTCAGATTCTGTGTCTTCCTCTCTCTCTCTCTCTCTGCCCTTCCCCACTCACTCTCTGTCTGTCTCTGTTTATCTCTTTCTCTCTCTCAAAAATGCGTTTAAAAATTTTTAAAATACATAATGAGATAACGTAGGGAATTTATAAATTAGTGTGAACAAACAATTGCTAATTTTAGAACAAATCAAATAGGAGAAAAACACAGTGTTGTTGGTATTTAAGTGAGTTGTGATACAGAGAAATTTTGAGATGTTTCTTATTGATGAAAAATGAAGCATAACTTCTAAAAATTTCTGAAGTGTTTTTTATACAGTCAGAGAGAAAACACACTAGAAGTATGGGCATTTGAAATATTCATGAAAATCAATTACAAATGCTTTATTATTTCATGGGAACATGCATATGGGATAAAGTATATTTTTAATGTTTGGAATATATGGTCAAATACAGAGTTTATTCTTTGCCTTATATAAAGAATGGATTACTATAGGAGTGGTTTACTTATCAAATGGATTTTAAATACTTTGTGCAAAATATTTGATAACTATACCATTTGGTGTCTGTCACTAAAAATAAATAGGAATATAAATCTAACATTTCTCAAAGGACTATCATAGAATGTGATTGTGAAAATAATACATGATCAAATATTATACTAATAAGTTCTCACTGAGGATCATTCCTATAAAATAAAAAAATTGTCCTCCTGTGAGGGAGTTTGAAAAATAGCTTTGATGACTAACTGATTAATACAGCTCTTTCTTTTCAGTTTTTGACCATCAAATTAGTATCCACAACTTAAAACACTTATATTTTTATAAAGGTGATTTCTCAAGTTATACTTTTATTAAAAATAAAGCATAAATATAGATATTGTGGGTGACAATAACTTCACTTAATTTTATGTCCTATTTGTGCAATTTTATGTACAATACTTAACACCAACTAGATAATTAGAATATGTGACTAAAACTTGCTGCTATATAGCAAAAGACCTTAATGTATTTTAGACAGGAAAAATAGAGATCATCATCCAACCTTCTCCTAATAAGGATAATGGTATCTTAAAAGAGATTAAATGCTATGATACAAATAAAAGTAATATTCTCTAAGAAATGTCTAGATCCAGTTTCTGTGGATATTCTCTTAAAAAACAAAAATGTTAACCCTATCTTTCAATGTACACAGCATAGAAATTTTTACATTCTCTGTAATATTCTCAGTAATATTATTTCATAAAGGTTATCAGTTACTTTGTGGTACCCTCTTTTATAATGTGAACACACATTATAAAAACTGTGATGGATAAGAAACACAAAGTCAATATAACTGAGAGTTGTACCATGAGTTAAGATGGGCTTATATTTCTGTAGCCAGAACATGTTGGTCAGTTACCAAAGTACCTTTTTCCCCCACTAGTGAAATCTAGGGAAAGTAGTGGTAAGTCCATTGTTATAGAACATTGAACAATGTTAAATATGATGATAGAGGAAGCTCCTAAAATGTGGGCTCAACATATCTATGTAACTATTATCAACTCCAGCTGAAATGATTAGGTAAATGTTAATTGGGAACACTATAACCTATAATACATAGATTAGACTGACAACTCTTGAATCTTATACTCAAACTACCGCTTTATAGACAACATGGAGAATAAAGCTTCACTTTAAACTATGCTATGAAGTTGTTATCAGCCAAACCCAGAGTTTGGAAAATTCTCGAGTACACAATTACGTAGCACCCACTATTAAATGACATGAAAAACACATAAATGAGAAATGATTATAGAGTAAAAGAGATTTAAGATATATATCAAGCAAACAAAACATGTGAAACTCATTTTGATTCCAATTCCACTATTATAGAAGACACTTTTGAGATAATCCTAAAACATGAGAAATAGACTAGGTATTAGATGATACTGTAGAATTGTGTAAGGTATTATTTTGTTTTGGCTACATTTAAACAAAATGTCCTTGAGATACAAATTTCAATGAATGTGTATTCACATACACATTTATTTGTGCAATGATATAAAGTCTGATGTAAAGTCTGAGATTTGCTTACGAAGAAAACTGAATAACACACACATAAAGAAAAAAATTTGTAAAATTATGTTATGGGGCAAAGGGGATAAATGAAATAATGGCAAAATATTGGTAAGATTGTAGGCATAAAAGGCAAGAAAAAGACACCCCCAAAGAGGTCCAGGTCTCAATCTTGGAAATCTATGAATATCTTTTTATATGGCAAGGGGTAATTAATGTTGCAAATATAAATAAGTTTGCTTAACAACTGATGTGGAAATGGAATCTTCTTCCTGAAGATCCTACAGCTGAGAGGGAAATGAATCAATGCAATTATAAAGGTTCTTACAAGTGGATTAAGAAAGCAGACGGGGTAGAACCAGGGAGTTGGTCAATATGAAAAGTAGTTGGGGTAAAGTTACTGGCTTTGAAGGTCAAGAAATAATACCCTAAGGCTCTAGGCAAACTTTACAAGCTCGAAAGACAAGAAAGCAAATTCTCCCCTGGAGTCCAGAAAGAGAATATGTCCTTATATTTAGCCTCGGGAATGCATTTCTGACCACTAGAACTGTAAATTAATACATCCAGGTGTGTGTGTGTTTTTAATTTTTATTTTTTTAATAGTTTATTGGCAAGTTGGTTTCCATATAACATCCGGTGCTCTTCCCCACAAGTGTCCTCCTCCATGACCATACCCTCTTTCCCCTTTCCCCCTCCTCCTTCAGCCCTCAGTTTGTTTTCAGTATTTAAGAGTCTCTCATGATTTACCTCATCTGTGTTTTAAATCACCAACTTTGTGTTATTTTTCTTTAACAGTGATAGGAAAAGACTGTACTATGTTATGGGTGTGTGGGTTTCGTTATTTTCTTTACTTTTGTGTTAGTTTTAAAATTCCCATAGTAAAACTTTAAAACATAACATTAAGATTCTGAAAAGGATTTTCCATGACAACTTTTGTGATTAAAGTCCAATAAGCAAAAGCTTAATTTAAGAACATGTGAAATCTAACAAATAATGTGATTAGTTATGAAGATGTTCTTCATATGTACTCAGAGATGTTATAGTTTGGTATAATGATTTGATTAATATGGTACTGTTAAAAAATAAGTGGAAAAAGTAGGTATCATCTTCATATGAGATGTGTGATGTCACATTTGTAAAGGCAAACTATTGAAAAATCACATGATGACATCAATTAATACAGTGGAGAAGATGGTACATACCTTTTATAACTTTTTGTTTCAAGCCATCACTGGTAATTTTGGAATTTGCAAGTAAAATAAATCCCTCTATAAACATCACATTTTTAAACCAAAATGTCAGAGGGTGGTAAGCTATTATTAACTTAAACTGTAAATTAAAATTATAATATTTTACTTGTAGAATTATATTTACATGTATATTTTTATCTGTCATAGTGGAGATGGACTTTTTTAAAGGATGGGGATTTGCTTTTCTATCATCTGAAAAACAATTCCCTATGTCCTCAGAAAACTTAATTTTATTTCCATGCAACTTAACAAAAAGACTACTTCACAGTACAAAGAAAATCAAGATTGCTTAATGAAAATTTTCCTCTACAAGTCATTTTAAAGTAATAATAATAATAAAAATAATGCATGCCTAGCTGGCGCAGTTGGTAGAACATACGACTCTTGATCTCTGGGTCTTGAGCTCGAGGCCCATGTTTGGTATAGAGTTTAACTAAAACATAAAAATAAAGAATAAAGTAATGATAATAAAAGGTGACACAGAATCAAATGATTTCCAGTGTTTGGCATGTATATGTGATTATTATGTAATGGTCTAACAGTAAGAGAGAGAGTGAAGGGTAAATTCTGCTCTCCTTATTCTATGAAACTTGCAAAAGGCATAACGTCTTTCACCTCTATAGCTTATTTTACTTATCATGTAAAAAAGAAGAGGGGAAGTGATAATGTCAAATTTCGTCATGAAAAATTGATAAGATGGTAAAACTGAAGAGAGTAAGTGCATTTTTCATCAGCATTATGGATTTTATTGAGACCCTATACTTTATGGCAAAACCTAGAAAATGGTCACTAATTACTTTGAGAGTTAAGTACTTACTTCACCTATGAGGTAAAGAATGAATTGGGTTATTTTTCCTTCACAACTTATATGCTCTGTTCCTACAGCAATAGGTTTAAGTGATGATTTTGCCACTGTTTCCAACATTCTGTGTAATTAAGGTTGAAGGGTAGAAATAAATATGTGAGTGTCTACCTCAGAAGGAATATTTAAAGCTTGTTTTTATGTCTGCACTCATCCTGTCCTATACTTATCTTTTCTAGGGAATTTCTGGGGAACTGAATTACTTTGCTTCTGAATTTAGCCCTGCAGGGCTACACAACTCTTGGGCAAGACTGACTAGTAGCTTATTAGCACAGAAAAAGATACCCACCAAAGAAACTTCAATTTTCAGATAAAACACTGATGAATGAAAGAGTGAAATGGCAAGAAAGGCTACATCACATTTCCATGCGGAAACACTAAGGGCCTAGCGTGCTGAAGTTTTACGCTAATATAAAATTGGTTCCAACAAAGTACCCAGTTTTATAACCTAACAAATTGGTGCCAACTTATTAAAACAGTCTAACAGCAGAAAAAAAAAAGAATACCATTAAAGAAACATCTGTTTAGAAGAGAAATGTGGAATCATTAAAAATATATTCATTATAAGATAATTAGTAGGAATGAAATCAATACTGACTTGCCTCAGAGATATGGTTTTAATACATGTGGCAATGAACAGTGATTGTTGTGGATAAGATTTTTCCTTCATATGTTAAATTAATATTTGTGTTATTTATTATTGAATGGCACAAGTGACAGAAGACTCCCATAAGCCAATTTAAAAGTAAGGAAAATACTTCATCATGTTATACACATAGTAAGAGGAAAAATGAAATAAAGAGAAAAAAAGAAATTTAGACCTATTAAAAAATAAACTGATATATATTAAAAGTTTTGATAGTTTATTTGAGCAAAAATCTATTAGAATTGGACAGTGCCAAAACAGAAATGGCTAGGAGTGCTTTAGGAGCTCAGGGAGAGAATTTTATGACCAAAAGGCAGAAGCAAAGTAAGGAAATTATTGACTGGCAAAGCTTAAAGCACAGTTGGCTATTAGTGATTGTCTTTAGCATTTTGATTTCATCTGCTTCAGGCATTTATAGGTTTAGATTCTGGTTTGCTCACATAGGCCATCACAGCATTAGAATCACATCAGTCTAATGGCTGCATTATTTAATCAATGTAACCATTCCTCTCATTTGGTCTTCCTCTCATACATGAGAGATTAACCAAAAATTTGGTATTAGTTATACTGTCAGTCACCATCAGAGTTAGTGTTCTTGTCTTATTATATAACTCAGATTATGATGTCAGATTCATGGGAGAATTGTTTATGGTGTTCATCTCATTGTTCCTCTTGTTTCTGTTTCTCTAAGCACAGTGAGATCATCTGATGTACTGCTGATGACTGTAAACATGCATTTAAGACATTTGACAGAACATAATGTACCAGAGAGACTACAATGATAACAATTATTAGGATAATGCCAAAAGACTGACATATACTCCTTAGCTTGCATTTCCATGAATCAAGGTGATTGGTACCAAATAAATCAAAGAACGTATCCAAAGGGGAATCAATCTGTTTTACCCAAGTGGCTTATTTCTTATATTTGCTCTAGTACCAGAAATGTTGATGTGGGTACAGACAGAAGGACCTATGGCAGATTCCCCCTTGTTCAGCCAATAAGTACTCTAAAGCAATTCTATAATCTAAAAACACCTTAGCAAGAAAGTCTAGGAATTTTTGTTCTGCTATGGCCTTAGCAGTAGATTCAACACGACTTCCAGGGTTAACAAGCAGTGTCTTCCCCCCTATTGACTAAAGAAAAAGCAAATAGCAAGAATGAAAAGGAATAAAGCTTTCATATGGGAGATAAAAATCTTATCCTTGATTTTGGGCAAACCACTCACCCCAAGATGTTGTCTACTCCTTGGAGGAACCTCCCTGGTCCATTTTAATTCTAGATCTCTAGCTGCTTCCAAGAGTTGTACAGAGCCTTTTTAGCTGGAGGATGAGGACCCAAGGTTTAAGTTGCTAAAATTTGGTTACTATCTGGTAGTGAAGAGGACCTGGTATGGTCCCTTCCATAGAGGCTCAATGACCACCTTTATTCTTAATGATTCATAAATCAGAAGGGTGGGATAAAATTAAAAACTTTAGTATAGCCAGATATTGGAGGAAACTAGAAGAATTTGGGATCAAGCTTGGTTTGCAGATATGTAATAAAACTTGAGAGGCAATCAACAGACTTAGAATCTGATATCTACAAAGTTGTGCCATAATTTTCTATTGAAATATTTTTTCCTCTATAATCACCCTCAATTCTATCAAAGATAATCAGAGTAGGACTAATTTGTTCGCAAAATAAGTCCAGTCCTATTAAACTTGGCATTAAACGCATCAAAAATAGTAGTTGGCCACCTAGGCTCTTTTAATATCTGCTTTGCTATAAATTTTCATGTGAAATCTTATTTTGGACTTTTAAAAGCCTCTCTGGTCTAAGAAGCCAAGCCTAGAACCCACCAATAGATTTCACCTGAAGTACCTATAGATTTGGGTGCATTCCTCTCCTTTTGAGGTCCTCAAGATATTCTGAGGTTCCCGGGCCTGCCAGTGAGTAACCTTGTTTATTCACCTGGTGAGCCTCTCAGGAACCTTGTACATAAGATACCAGGACAGTTCTTACAAGGGGCTTTTATTGACTCCTTAGTTTCTTAAAACCATCTGGTCATATCTGATTTTATGCATATTTTAAAATATGACATTACAGTCAACCAATGTTTCCAATTGTGTGTGTGATTTGGGGAAGTTTTATTTTTTATTTATTATTTAAAAAATTTTCTTTTACTACAATAGCCAAATCATGGGAAGAGTCTAAAGGTCCAACACCTGATGAACGGGTAAAGAAGATGTGGTATATATACACAATGGAATATTACATGGCAATGAGAAAGAATGAAATATGGCCATTTGTAGCAACATGGATTGGCCTTGAGGGTGTCATGCTAAGCGAAATAAGTCAGGCAGAGAAGGACAGATACCATATGTTTGCACTCATAGGTCTAACAGGAGAAACCTAACAGAGGGCCGTAGGGAGGGGAAGGGGAAAAGAGAGTTGGGGAGAGAGAGGGACACAAACCATGAGAGACTACTGAATACTGAGAACGAACTGAGGGCTGAAGGGGGAGGGGGAGGGGGAAGGTGGTGATGGTCATGGAGGGGGGGCACTTGTGGGGAAAAGCACTGGGTGTTATATGGAAACCAATTTGACAATAAACTATTAAAATTTCTTTTACATTTATTTATTTTTTAGAGACAAAGCATGAGCAGGAGAGGGACAGAGAGAGAAAGAGACACAGAACCTCAAGCAGGCTCCAGGCTCTGAGCTAGCGGTCAGCACAGAGCCCGATGTGGGGCTCAAACCCACAAACTGTGAAATCATGACCTGAGCTGAAGTAGGATGCTCAACTGACTGAGCAACCCAGGCAGCCCCTGGGGAAGTTTTAAGGGGTCCAAAGATTTGAATATTTGACCAAATAAGATCTCAGATCATTATGAAATAATAATTACCTATTTAAAGTGACAGATTTTTAAAGGCAAATATAGAATGTTACTTGGTTGTGAAAAAAAGTTTTAATTAAATACATATATTGATTCGAATTCTGAACATTTAAAATCATTTATTCCTAGTGAGCACTAAGAAATAAGTTGTGGAGTGTCTGCTACACTAGTATCCTCTGGATTGGTAAATTTAAAAGTACATTTCAGGGGTGCCAGGGTGGCTCAGTTGGTTAAACCTTCGGCTTCGGCTCAGGTCAGATCTCACGTTCGTGGGTTCGAGCCCCGTGTCAGGCTCTGTGCTGACAGCTAGCGCAGAGCCTGGAGCCTGCTTCCAGTTCTGTGTTTCCTTCTCTCTCTGCCCTTCCCCCTCTCAGGCTCTGTCTCTCTCTGTATGAAAAATAAATAAAACATTTAAAAAAAGTACATTTCACAATTTCTAGAAGTATATTCTTCCTCATAGTAAATGTTTCAGGGTGACAGAAGACATGTTTACGAGTAGACCCAGATATCTTCGGTCATGCTGTTAAAGAAAGCCAAAACTGAATAAACCTGTGTTCAGTAACAGATGCTTCAGTATTTTATCTTACTCAGAAATTATCTTGCTTTCCAGTGAAACCTAGGTAAAATAAAATATTGTATTTAATGCTGATAACTCTAAAAACATTTCTGTTTTTATTAAACCAACAAAGTTGAACTAGCTTTTATTTATGGAAGATTATCCTAGATCACAGGAACCTGAAAAACATTTGCGTTAGTTTATTTCTGAGAGTATACCTGATTTGTATACATATTTGTTTTTAGGCCAGTTAAATAGAGCTCTTTACAAATTAATTTTGGCAATAACATCCAGAGTTAGAAAAATCTCACACATTTATAATTTACCTAAGTAGACATAGACACTGTCTATTTTACAATATCTGCAAGTCTTTTGGGAAGAATAGCGGATGCTTGGGGACTACTACAGAAGATAGGTGAGCTTTGAATAGTTTCTAGAGTAACATTTCTGTTCTTGTAAAGATTCAGTTTGTAAGACAAACACAGTTGTTTTTAATTCTTCAACGAATTCTATTGGAACCTGAATTTTGTGAAGAAACTGATTCAGCCCATTCAACTCCATTATCCTCAGTTTGTTTCTTTATACCAGGGAGCTCTTCAACCAAGATGGAAATCAAAAGATTCCTATGTTCTAGATTTAGAGCTGCTTTTGTTTGGAAAATTTTAATAAATCCTTCCACAATGGCTTGAGAATGCTTTTTCCCCCTTTTAGGTACATAGTTTCATTTTAATTTTAGGGAAGAAGGACTAAAAGTTCCTGTCAGATACTAAATATCAGCTTCCAATTTGGCCAACTTCTGACCATAGAGCTACTTAAAAGAAAAAAAAAATCTTTTTGAATATCTTGTGGGTTTCAGCCAAGGCAAACAGTAAATATTCCTGGCATGGACTCCCAAAGATAACCAAAAGAAAGACTTTGACAATTTCCCTGAGAGCTGAAAAACAGTGGCAAGACTCTAGCTGCAAATGGAATGCAACCCACATCTGTGTCTGGCCATTTTTTGAGGATTCCCAACCTGACAGATGGCAAGCCAAGTTCTCAGAGCACAAAACAAGACAAACTGTATGGCAATAGCTGTCCCTGGAAAAGTAAGGATCAATAACTAATGTTTTTTCCCTGACAATCTGAATTTGGAAAGGAAGAGACAAGGTGAAATTTTACTTTCCTCTCTAGACCAGGTACCACAGACATCTGGGAGAGCTGACCTCAATTAGAATTCTTCTCTTTGGGGCACCTGAATGCCTCAGTCAGCTAAGCCTCTGATTCTTGATTTTGGCTCAAGTCTCTGTCTCACAGTTGTGAGATGAGCCCAAGATCAGGCTCTGTGCTGTCATTCTCTCTTAGGGCACCTGGGAGGCTCAGTCAGCTGAGCCCCTGACTTCCGCTCTGGGCCTGAACTCATGGTTCATGATCTCATGATTCTGAGTTCCAGCCCCATATCAGGCTTGCTGTCAGTGCAGAGCCTGCTTTGGATCCTCTGTCCCTTTCTTTTTCTGCCCCTTCTCCACCTGCACCTGCTAGCGCTTGCTCAATCTCTCTCTCTCTCTGTCTCTCAGAAATAAACATTAAAAAAATATATTTATTCTCTCTTTCTCACTCTGCCTCTCCCCAGCTTGTGCTCTCTCTAAAAAAAAAAAAAATCCTTAATGTTTACCAGCTTCTGTCAGTTTTCCCAGGTTTCTGTCTACAGGCTCTGGAACAAGTTGGCTGCCCTAACAGTTCTCCACTTTCAGCAATAACTGTAGTGGGGCCCAATTTAAGTCAGACCCAGTCTGATCCCTGAACAAATTTGGTTTCTTTGTCCCACCTAGTCTGACTCACTAACCGACGTCCAGAATCAGTCAGGTTCTAAGTCAGACTCATCCAAGTCTATATAACGAGTCTGGTTTTCAAGTCAGACCCAATCTCATTGTGGTGGCTTCTGAACCCAGTCTGGAAAAAGCAGTGCTCAGAGTCTGAGAACTCATAATGAGAAAGCTGATGCACTAGGATCCAGGAACAGGCAGGAACTCACTCACTGCTTCCAGAGGAAGCACTGCTTCAGAGTCTGAGTAGGTACTCAAGCCTGGTTGTTCCTTGCTCCAGGGGGCTGTCAGGGGTCACCCTAAGTTCCCTCTTCTGATTCCAGAACTACTAAAAGAAAAAGCAAGGCATAATAAAACCTCTTAAGAGGTTTGTTGAGCAAAAATCTATGGGAATTGGAGAGTGCCAAACAGGAAGTGGTAAAGGCGGCCCACGGCAGCTGTCGGTATTAGTGGAGGGACTTTTATAGAGAAAAGGCAGAAGCGATGGAAAGAAATTTTTGATTGGCCATAGCTTAAAGCCTAGCTGTTTGTGATTTGTTGTCCTTAGCATTTTGGTTTGGTAAACTCAAAGCATTTTACAGGCTTAGAATTTGGTTCGCTTACTGACATTTGCCACCAAAGCATCAGAACCACATCAGTCTAATGGTCACCTCCTTTAATTAATTTAACAGATCAAATTCGACACTAATTCCCCCTCACTGACTTTCAGAGTAGAATTCAGATTTTTGCCTCAGGCAATTCTAGTCAGAATAAATTTGTAGCAAGCAATAGAGGTAAAAATATTTTTAATTCCTGGATACAGGTAATTAATGTAGCTTTATTTTATATTTTGTTGTTTTCTGAATTTGGTCATCTTTCAAGAAAGAAAAAAAGGGTAAACACATACACACCCCAAAATGGTATTTTTTGTTATAATTGACTTCATTCATATGTCTAATTTTTACTTTTTGTGAGTGAAATTGAAACTAATTATTTAAAATTATACTTTAACTAGTTTATTACACAGAAATAGGAATATTATCAAAATAGAGGAAAAATGATGAGAAAAAATTTTTTACTGGTAATATTAATATGTCAGTATCAGTAATTCAATTTACATTTAGAAATCTCATATACAAGCTCTATACAGTAATAGTCAAAATGATTCTTAGGAAGCAAGCAATAATTCTCAAAAAATAGAACTACCTCATATGCAAATTGATTGTCATCCTTAATTTTATAATTAGGTTTATATATAAAGCAGTATTTTATTTTACTTATTTTTAAACTTTTAATGTTTAGTTACATTTGAGAAAGAAAGGACAGAGTACAAGTGGGGGAGGGCAGAGAGAGAAGACTACACAGAATCTGAAACAGGCTCTAGGTTCTGAGTTGTCAGCAAAGAGCCCCATGCTGGTCTTGAACTCACCGACTGCAAGATCATGACCTGAAGTGAAGCTGGAAGCTTAATGGACTGAGCCACCCAGGTGCCCCTATATAGTAATATCCACACTAAAGGCTGCCTTTCACTGTGAGGGGTAGTTTTGATTCATATTCATATTCAAAAGTCTTTTGAAGTCATGTCTACTTTCATGTTAAAAACAACTACAGTTTCAGTATTGGCTCCATGATGGAAAGGAGGGAGACTCTCTACTGTTCAGCTTTCAAACTAGAGAAAACTAGAACAACAATTCACAAGTAAAAATTCATTAACTTCTTGGGGTGTCTGGGTGGCTCAGTTAAGTGACCAACTCTTGATTTCAACTCAGGTTATGATCTCATGGTGGTGAGATCCAGCCCAACAGTGGGGCTCCCTGCTGGGTGAGGCTCCTTGCTGAGCATGTAGCCTGCCTGGGATTCTCTCTCTCCCGCCCCTGCTTGCACTCACTTTCTATCTCAAAAATAAAACAATAAATATTTTCAAAAAGATCATTAACTTCTTGCTAGCTTTTGTAAATTGCATGATCAGTTAAGGTCTAACATTGTTTTCACAAAAATAGCTTTATAATACGATACTATGTTCATTAGGAAAAGGATTGTTTTCATATTGTTAAGATGAATGTTCTATAAATTCATTAGAACACTACTTTTTTGGTTAGTAATACATCATATACCTTATATTACTATATATATACTATATAGTATATATAATATATACAGTATGTATTACTATTTTTTAGTCTCTATAAACCAAAATTGCTCCACCAAACCCCTACTGATGAAGACTCGGATGTCTGCAACTTTTCACTATCAAAGACTATAATGTTTTATGTATTTGTCCATGACATATAAAAAATAAATATATAATTATATGACAAATATATAAAATACATGGAAAAATTTTTAAATATATAAAAACTATATATAAAAAGTATATGAATATTGCTTTAAGAAAAACTTCTTAGCAATACACTATTCAATAAAAAATTTTAAATGTTTTGGGGCACCTGGGTGGCTCAGTCGGTTAAGTGTCCAACTTTGGCTCAGGTCATGATCTGGCAGTCTGTGAAGTCAAGCCCCACATCAGGCTCTGTGCTGA
Source organism: Suricata suricatta (assembly GCF_006229205.1). Lineage (NCBI taxonomy): Eukaryota > Metazoa > Chordata > Mammalia > Carnivora > Herpestidae > Suricata > Suricata suricatta. The sequence goes on along the minus strand of NC_043705.1, from coordinate 78,401,727 downwards.
CAGCTCAGAGCCTGGAGCCTGCTTCAGATTCTGTGTCTTCCTCCTTCTCTGCCCCTCTGCTGCTCATGCTCTCTCTCTCTCAAAAATAAATAAATGTTAAAGAATATTTTAATGTTTTAAGATTTTTAAACATGCATAGTCAACCCTCTTTTGGGGTTTTGTCCCATTATATTTCTATAAGACTGTAGAGTACAGGAGGAAGGAGTTTGGAAGAAGACACAAATCTTTTTGAAATAACGAGTAAATATTCATCTAAGCCATCATAATGAGATGTGTCAAAAGAGAGGGTCAGGTTAATGATACCTAAGTGTTGGTATCCTTAGCATATTGTTCATTATCAAAACTACGAGAGTGGATAATACCATCTAAGTAGAGAGATTAGCCTGAGGAGCAAAGTTGACTTGGGGTACAGTTCTAAGAAACTTCACCATGTATAATTAGTTATAAGAGAAGGAGTGTTAAAGGAGACAGAGAATGAAAACCCACTGGTGTAGGAGAAAATTCAGGAAAATCTGGTGTTACAGTAAAAGAAATGGTACTCAGTACCAGCCAAAATTTATTCAACATTATAGAAGTTGATGTCAATGTCCTGGAAAATCGTACAAAATTGAAAATAATGAGTATTGCAAGCTACTGGATAGAATAAATACTAAAATAAGGAAATTATGTTTTAATAAGTTGATATATAAAAATGTAGGATGCCATTAAAACTGTTACAGGGTATAAATTTATATAAAGGTATTTATGTTTAGTAAGTTTGAATATTCAATGAAGATATGCACTAGAAGCATTCTTTGGGTTTGGTGACATAATGTTGATTGGTTACATTCATGAGAACAGTTTCAATAACATGTTAGGATTTAAGTTTCATAGGAAGGGGTTCCAGAGTGAGAGAGAATCGGTGGAACATAAGTAAGTAGAACTTATATTTTAAATCTGGCTGTGAAGGGATGAAAAGGATTAAAAAAATAATCCTATCATCAGTGGTTGGAAGCTCCTAATAAGTTTGCCAAACATGTGGTAAGGATAAGCAATTAATTGAAAGATTGTGGTACTTCGTACGTCACAAGTATTAGAGGGGGCGGTCCTCAGAGACACGGAGGTGACAGAATTTGGAACAGGCTATGCATTTTTGTGAAATAGGCAACTATATAGAAGGATGATTTAGGACCTCAGGTAGAAACTGCAGTTAAGCGTCAAAGAATGAAACAAACGTGTATGTGGAAGGAGGTGTTAGGCTTCGGACAGTGGTGATGCAGCTTGGGCACGCAAAAACAAATATATTTTAGGCAAATGTGCTTTATTCCTTTGTGATAATAATATTTTCTAAGTCATTTGATCTGTATGAGATTTAGCCTTCCTAGAGACAAGTACTTAATATCCATTTTCTCCATAAATAAAAAGAATTACACAGAGATAACACCCATTTTAGAGCATACAGTGGTTCATGATTATCTCTGATTCATTATACAAGTAGTAGAGACTTTGTTAAATTTGAGTATTAAATGAACCCAAAGTTAAAAGTTTAGTTGGAAATATGTTGCTTCTAAAGAAACATCTCATTTGATTTTCATCTCTATTTGAAAAGTATTAGAATAAACAACAATTATTTTAAAAAATACCATGGTGTTACTTTTTTATCTCAAAATCATCCCTATTATGGTTCAGATATTGAGCAATACTCAGTTGCCACCATAACTACAACTTATTTGACAGCAGAGAGACTGCAGAAGGCAGACAAAGAGCTCATAGCCCTGTTATTAGACACGCTGAAGGGTTTAATTGCATTATTAATACATATTGTCATGTCGGATTTTTAAAAAAATCTTTTCTTCCTAAATTAACAACCATTAATGAATTTAACAAAATTTTAATGTTTATATATTTTTGAGAGAGAGCGAGCGAGCAAGTGAGAGAGAGAGAGCGAGAAAGAACATGAAGTGAGGAGGGGCAGAGAGAGAAACGGAGACAGAGAATCTAAAGCAGGCTCCAGGCTCTGAGTTGTCAGCACAGAACCAGAAGCAGGACTCAAACTCACTGACTGCAAGATCATGACCTGAGCCGAAGTTAGACACACAGCCAACTGAGACACCCAGGATCCCCAACCATTAATGAATTTTTAATGAAAGAGCATATTCTACTATTTCACATTATTAATTTCTAAAAAAAAATGACTATATTGTACACCCTCATGGTTTACAATCCAGCATCAGTTATAAAGCAACAACATGTGAGGGTTCCTTTAATACTCCTTATCTCATTTCCTATCCACGCTTTTCATCTGAGCACAAAAATGTCTATTATCATTATTTTTGCATTTTCACATGTATTCTCAAACTTTTAGTACATATGTATGTATCCATATTTGTATTATAAATTTAAAGTTAAATACATTGTAATAGTTTTATATATTTTCCCACTTGGTTAGATTATGACATTTATCTATTATACCACATTTCCATTATAAATTCTTCTGGCAATGTGCATTTGGCTTGTTTCCAATTATTTCTGTTTCTTAAATGATGTTGCCATAAAATATCATACATCTCTACTTCAGCACATATGCAGGTTTATCTTATAAGCATATACTTTATTTTATACATAATTTTAATAATGTAATTATTAATATATATTTATATTACTATAAGTAGTAAATATAAATATAAAACATTAAATTATAATAAAGTATATCTAAATACAAAATAACAGGTGAAACTTTAATTTTATTACATAAAATTAATTCTGTAATAATCGTTATTATTCATTTGCGGTTTGTATAACAGATATTCTGAATACCAAAACTTTTCATGTATGTAGTAAATCTCTTCTAGTCTGTTACTTGTTTCTTCTTTTTTTGAGCTATAGAAACACAGATGTTTTCCATTATACATGGTTATAATAACCATCATTTCCTACTTGTTTGAGTCTAATTTAAAAATCCCTTTCAAACCAAAATTTTTAAATTATATAGAAGTTTTAATTTTTACTTTATAAATTTCAGTGCTGAATTTCCCTGCAAGTAATTTTGAGTTCTTTAAGGAATTTCTTTTGTGTGTGTGTGTGTATAGTAAACTAAGCATACTTTATCAAATTGTTCAAGCTTTACTTCCAATCCTGATTACTCAAAATCATCTTTGGGGGCACCTGGGTGGCTCAGTTGGTTAAGCATCTGACTTCAGTTCAGGTCATGATCTCATGGTTTGTGGGTTTGAACCCCACATCAGGCTCTGTGCTGACAGCTCAGAGCCTGGAGACTGCCTCAGATTCTGTCTCCCCCCATCATTGCCCCTCCCCTGCTCGTAGTCTGTTTCTCTCTCTCTCTCTCTCTCTCTCTCTCTCTCTGTCTCTCAAAAGTGAATAAAACATTTAAAAAATATTTAAAAAGAATAATTTTTTTAAAAACCATCTTTGCTACATAACAAACATTCATACATCTTTGTGATAAATTCCAGACTTTCTATTCTGATCAGTTAACATCTTTGTTTATACCAGTTTATACAACACTTTGCAATAACTTGATTCAATAATGTTTTGACATTTATTAAGATAATAATTATGAACAAGACTATGCAACCAAAAGGTTCAGGTTCAGTCCTATAACTGTGTGAAAATGGACAAATTGTCCTCTGCATCACTCTGTTACCTCATCTACAAGATAAGGGTTATATTACTTACATAATTGTTGTGGAGAGTAATAATACTTTAATTTTTTATGTTTATATATTTTTGAGGGAAAGCGTGTGAGTTTGGGAGGGGCAGAGAGAGACACACAGAACCCAAAGCAGTCTCCAGCCTCTGAGCTGTTAGCACAGAGCTCAAGGTGAGTCTCAAAGCTATGAACCATAGATCATGACCTGTGCTGAAGTCAGCCACTCAGGCTTCCCTAAATGTAAACATTAAAAACTAATGTTGGCAGTTCAAAAGTACTACATAAATTTAAGCATCATCATTATTCTTGCTATAGCAAATTTCTCCATTTCTATCTCCAAAAAGTGTGGTCGTAGTCCATTCCACACATATTTTTGCATGAGCTTTATAAGTTTCAGGGGTATAATCCATGGTCATTATAAATGGAATTATACTACAATATAGGTGAAGTCGAGGGAAATGGTATGTATGTGGTAGTGTTTCCATCCATTACATGATACATGCTCCTCCCTTATCCTCCTCCTCCTTCTTCTCATCTTCTTTTTGTTTTTCTCTCATAATGTTTTTCATAAAATCATATATTCCTCACAAAGAGTTTACACAGCTTTGTTAAATGTATTCATCAGCAACCTAACCTTTCTATTTTTTTAATGTTTATTTATTTTGAGAGACAGAGAGAGAATGGGGGAAGGGAGAGAGAGAGGGACAGAGAGAATCCCTATCAGGTTCTGTGCTGTCATCATGGAGACCAACATGGGACTCAATTTCATGCACCTTGAGATAATTACCCGAGCCAAAAATCAAGAGTCAGATACTTAACCAACTGAGCCACCTAGGTGCCCCCCTAATATTTTATTTTTAGAAAACAACTATTTTTCTTCAATTATGTGGCCTCTATTTTTGTTTCTAGTATATTGAAAAATAATTTGTTTTATGTAATGAAGTTGTAATTGATTGCATATTGACCTAATTCAATTCAATGTTTATAAGTTCTATTTAATTTTCTGTTAGAATAAAAGTATCTAAGTAATGAGTTTTTCTTTAAATAGCTTATAATTTTTCTTATAATTTGCATTACTTAAGCCCTCAATAAAATATTGAAAGGCAGTAATGAAAACACTCAAACATGCATTTTTACTTCTGATTTTAAATAAGTATTTTAATTATTTATTTGTCACTATTGTTTGCTGATGGATTTTTAGAGGATACAGTTTTATCAACTGGGAAATCTCAAGTTTATATTTTTTCTCTAACAGTTTCTTCTTTTTCATAAAAATAAAATAGGTGCTGCATTTCCTAATTAATTATGATTTGTCTTTGTGGTATAAATTACTTATTCTATTAATTTACTAGATGTTTGGTTTATAACCTTCTGTAGTAATCTTGTTCTATATATTTAGCTTAATGGTATTTTTTTATGAGCCAAGAATTTTATATTCACCCAACCTGTGCTTTCAGAATCAAAGCAGTTGAAAAAGTCTTTAACTATGCCAGAACTATAATTTCTATAATCAAGAATGCTTCCTGAGAAATCTATGAAAAAATTAAAAATTTAATGGGATTTTGATCACAAAATGTGGTCTGTCTTTGAAATTTTCTAAGTCTTGCATTAAGGCTTCAAATGTGGCCAGTTTTTTATATGAATAGGTTTGATGGCTAATTTGTTGATATCTGTTGATTTCTGTCCCTTCTTTCCTCATGTTGAGACTATATTATTTATTTATGTTTGTCAAAATATTGAACAAGATAATGATAAATTATGTAATACATACCCCAAATTATATTTTATTATAGCATGATGACTCTGCCTGAAAATTTATTTGGCCTAATAGTAACATCACTATACCATTTATTTTCATTCCTATTTGATGAGTTTAATTGTCTTTTGTCTTTTTAATTCCAATGTCTTTGACATTGTAATTTATGTTTATAAACAGCACAAAATTGGTCTCTGTTTCTTTTTATTTACTCCTATGATTTCTATATTTAACTGGAAAATTTATACCATTTACAGCTATCACAATGATAAATGCTTTTGACTTTCTGCTAAAATCTTATTTTGTAATATCTTAATCTCTTTTGTTGCTTACTTTGGACTTAATACGTTTTTCCTTTTTTCTCCTTCTAATGGCTCTAGAACTATACATTCTATTTTATTTGTAAGTATTTATGGGTAACACACATATATTAACATTCACACACACACACATACACACACACTCACCACTAGTTCCACTATCCTTAAGAAGTATATCAGCCATTAGAACTTTAGAACTTCTCAAAGCTAACCTTTGTTTTCTGTGATACATGTTATTCCTACACAATATTTTACTTATTTGTCATGTTCCCCACCCAACATATATTGAATATCAACATTTCATATGTAATATGTTTACATAACATACATACTAACCAGTTCTTTTGCTCACTATTCCTTATTTCTTCCCTTCTTTTTTATTAGTTTATATAGAAGTAAATTTTTTAAACATTTATTACTGAGGGTTAATAAGTGATAGGCTCTATCAGTCAACATTTATCTACATTCTTTTTAACATTCATTCTTAAGTAAGAATTAAATATGCATAAAATTATGGATAGTTATATTCTCTGCATTTCTAAGAACTTTTCCCCAGTGTTTGTATTACAATCTATTCTTGTAATTGACAGCCTGCTGTCAGTCTAATGGTCATAATTTCTATTTAAAATGCCTTTCCTTTATGACTGATTTAAAATCTTTTGAAACAAGATTTTTAAAAATATTTCTATTAAAATATTTTTTATTTATTTTGAGCAAGACAGAGACAGCCTGAGCAGGGGAAGGGCAGAGAGAGAGACAAAAAGAGACAGAATCCCAAGCAGGCTCCACACTGTCAGTGCAGAGCCTGAGATAGGGCTCAAACTCAGGAAACCATGAATGACATCATGACCTAAACCAAAACGGAGAGTTGGACACTTAACTGACTGAACCACCCAAGCACACCACACCCCAATTTCTCAGTTTTTTTAAAAGTAATCTTATAACCTTGTGATCAAGAGTCACATGCTCTACCACCTGAGCTGGCCAGCTCCCAAAAAGGGGGATTTTTGCAAGATGGTAACATAGGAAGTTCCTAAATCCCCCTTTCTCACAAGCACACTAAACATGTAGCTGTACGTAGGGCAATTATCTCTGAAATGAATCTATAAATTGAGTGACTCTTACACACAGTTTTAATGAGAAACTACATTGAAACATGGAAGTCTCAGTTTTCCAGATAGGTAAAAGCTGAAAGAGTTCATCACCATTAGACTGGCCTTACAAGAAGTATTAAAGGGATTGCTTCAAGATGAAATGAAAAAGCGCTAAGCAGCAAAAAGAAAGCATGAAAGGAGAAATATATAGTTAATTCAGAGTAGTTAATATATAGTTAAAGGTAAATATATAGTTAAATTCAGAATAATGTAATGGTGGCAGGCAAAGCACTTAAAAAACTAACATGAAGGGTAAAAGATTAAAGTAGCAAAAATAACTTTAAAATAATCTGTGAATGAACACAAGGTAAAAAGATATAAATTGTGACACCAAAAAGATAAAATAAGTATGTTGGGGGAGGGGTAATAATACGGAGCTTTAGTTTGTGTTCAGACTTAACTACTTATCAGCTTAGACTGTTATAATTAGATTCATGTAAGCCTGATGGTCATCACGAAGTAAAAACTTGTAGTAGAAACACAGAAGATACAGAGGTAAGAATCCTGGCATAGCACAGTAGAAAATCATCAAGTAACAAAAGAAAAAAAACCATAAGAAAGAAGAGAGTAAAAGAAGCTTTACAAAACAGCCAAAACCAAATAACAAAATAGCAATAGCCCATATATATTAATATACGTTTTATGTAAATTGACCAAATTTTTCAATCAAAGGACATAAAGCCTATATCAAGAAACAACAAAAATCTCAAATAAACAACCTAACTTTATTCCTCATAGAACTAGAAAAAGAAGAACAAAACGTAAGCTAGTGGAAGGAAGAAAATAATCAATCAGAGTGGAAATAGAGACTAAAAAGACAATAGAAAAGATTAATGAAATTACGAGCTGTTTCAAAATTAGCAAACTTTTAGCTAGACTAAGGGGAAAAAAGAGAGAAGACTCAAAGTCAGAAATGAAAGATGAGATGTTACAACGAATATCATCGAAATAAAAAAGAATTATAAGGCACTATGAACAATTATACACTAATAAATTAGACAACAGAAGATATGGGATCATTCAAAGAAGTGGCCTATCAAGATTAAATAAAAAAGAAATAGAAAATCTGAACAGACCACTTTCTAGTAAAGAGATTTATTCAGTAGTCAAAAACCTCCCAAGAAAGGAAAGTCCAATGAACAAATGGCTTCCTAAGTGAATTCTATGAAACATTTGAACAATCAGTGACAATCCAGTCAAATTCTTCCACACATGGAAGAGGCGGGAGTACTTCAAGCTGATTTTACCAAGTCAGTATTTATTTGATACAACCTATATGGAAAACAGTAAGGAGGGTCCTTTAAAAAATTAAAACTAGAAGTTCCATATGATAGACCAATTCCACTTCTGGATATGTATGCAAAGTAAATGCAAACAGGATCTTCAAGAGATAGCTGCACATCCATGTTCACTGCAGTATTATTCACAATAGCCAAGATATATGAACAACATAATTTTCTATCAAAGGATGCATAGACAAGGAAGACATGGTATGCATATTAGGTGGAGTATTATTCAGCTATGAGAAAGATGGCAAACTTTCCATTTGTAACAACATGGATAGATGTTGAGGGCATTAGGCTAAGTGAGAAAGATAAATACTGTGTCGTATTACCTATATGTGGAATACAAAATGTAGAATTCATAGAAGCAGAAACTAGCATGGTGGTTAGCAGGCATTTGGGGGTGGGTGAACTAGGGCGATGTTGTTTAAAATGTACAAGCTTCCAATTATAAGATGAGTAAGTTATCATGATTTAATGTATAGCTTGGTCATTATAATTAATAATTTATTATATACTTGAAAGTTGAAAATAATATGTTTTTGTCCTTGGTGTCTTAAAATTTTGTTACCATGTATATATTCATTACAGATCTTGTGCTTTTTATATATTGAAATTGACATCTTTCATTGATTCTAGAAAATTATTTCTTTGAATACATAAATTTCTTTTAATACTATCTCCATTTTCTTGTTCATTTCTCTAGTATTACTATTAGCATTCTTAACCTTTTCTCTTCTATGTGTTTTTAATTCTTATTTTTCATTTATCTATCATTGCTATTACAGGTAATTCCTTCTATTTTGATCTAATCAGTCTTTAGTTCTATCTAAGCTTTTAATCAATCCTTGAATATACAATGTCAATAATCATATTTGTTATTTCAATAAATTGTACTTGATAATTTAAATAACATACTTAGTCATTTGGAGAGGTTATTCTGTTATTTTCTTTTTTCTCATATATTTATTTTCACTTTTATCTACTAAATTTCAAAATAAGTATTTTATACTATATATTCCAAAAGTGCTTTTGAAAGTTTTGGGAATCTAAATCTTCTCATTCTTTCATTGTAGCAATTCATTTTTGTTCTAATGTTCTAATGTTAATATTGTTAAGCTTTAGATACATAAATTTTGTGCAGTCATGGTTGAGGGTCATTATATTACCAAGTTTTCTTAGTCTTGCTTGGAAAGGAACTTCAAAACTATAAGCTCATAAAAGTGCAGACCTTTAGTCACAATTTCATGGGTACATGTTTTCCAACTGGAGCTCAGGATAGACACGTGATATTTCTTGATATATCTTTCTACCGGCAGTAGATACCTCTCTGCTAGCATTATTTTGGCATGTGTTTATTTGTGTGAGAGAACATTCTTCTGGATCAATAGGACCAGTATTGATTTAACTGATGGGAAAAAATCACCACAGCTCATATGCACTAATATGAATTATTTGCTGACATCACACATAAGAATTGCAGAGCAATATATAGAAATTGTATTATATGTGCTACACACAAGGTATAGTTTTTTTTTTTTTTAGTTTATGCTCTGCAAAAGAGATGTAAGTATAATGTCTTCTTCCTTTAGAAATGGTTATGCAATAGAAAATTTACATCTTCTGGTGGCTAAAGTAGGTGAAAAAAGGCAAATGGACTTAAAATGTCATTTTGAAGTTTACTTGAAGATCACATTTTAATTTAGGAATGAACTCCTTTGGATTCTTAAAGAAGCCTTTAGGAAGTAGGCACTGAATACATATGGAACAACATCTATAAAACTAAGATAAGGAAGAGATTGTCTGTACTTTCAGCTACATAAAAAAAATCAAAAGCCTTTTATGTATAATACATAAATGAATATTTGAGATCTTCCACAATGTCTATATTCATTTTTAAAACGGGGAGCATAATCTAAGTGAGAGAAAAATAATATGGCAAAGATTAATATCTTACAATGACTATACAAAATTTCCCCAAGTGTTCCTTTATTTCTTTTCCATTTTCTTTTATTTCCATTTGCTCTTAAATCACTAATCACCTAATTTCCAAAAGCCACAGTCAATTGTGAAGTCATTTACTAGCCTGATAGCCTGAGTATCATATGCCACATTACATAACTATATATGCCAATATAATCAAAATCTTAATGAAACCCAATTAAGCTGTCTGTGCTGGAGCTCTTCAGGTATCTTGCCTCTTTATTATAAAAGTCAATTTCATTTGTTAAGCCCTTTATATATTTGAACCATGCCAAGAAATATTTAGCTAATAGATGTTTTATCAAGATCCCAGGAAAATAAACCAATAAATTTCTCTATATTAATAGTTAATTTCTTACTCCCTTCCACTCTTTCTGTTGTTGTTCTAACCTACATTGTATACTATTTAAGTTGGTTGATTTTTACTATTGTGCAAAATACTATATGAACACAAGAATATATATGTGTCATTCGCATAAGTATTAATGCATATCCATATAACCATCCCCTTCTTCAAAAAAGAGAGTATTTCTAGCACCTGAAGCTCCTGTATGCTACTCTCCCAAAATATTTCTTCCTGCAAAGATGATCACTCTTCTGATCTTTATAATAATAATTCTCTTGCTTTTCTATTTTAATATAGATTTACCAATTGACAACATTATTTTAGTTTATCTGGTCTTGAACTTTAGTTTCCCTGGTCTTGAACTTTATATAAATTAATCTTCATTATGTAAAATTGTGTTCTTTGCTTCCTATGCAAAATATTGCCAGCTTATTTTATATTGTTGTGTAGTGCTTGTATTAGGATCCTCCAGAGAAACAAAAACAGTAGGATCTCTCTCTCTCTTTTCTGTCTCTCTATAGATTGAAAAATGTACTTAGACATTGCAGAATAATTCAAATACTCATTTGTGTACTATCTATCTACCTATATCTACACACAACACATACACACTCACACAGTTTTTGTTTTCCTAGAAAATTTTAATACAGACACTATGCAAAAATATAGAATGAAAGAGATATGAAATGAAAGAGGGGTTTATTATAGGAATTGGCACAAACTATTCTGAATACTGAGAGATCCCACAATCAGAAGCCTTGTACACTGGAGAAAAGCAGGTGGTGTAATTCAGTTCTAGGCCTGACATCAGGACAGCCTAGTGTAAGTCACCGTTTGAGGCCCTAAACCTAGGAGTGCTGGCTTCTGATGGCAAAAGATAGATGTTTCAGCTCATGCAGCCAGAAAGTTTACCCTTCCTCTACCGTCCTCTGTTTTATTCAGGCCCTCAAATGATCAGACGGTGACTAGTATTGGTGATCTTTACAGATCTACAATTCAAATATTAATGTATTCCAGAAAAATCTTCAGACACACCCAGAAATGTTTTATCAGTAGTCTGCGCATCTGTCAGCCATCAACTTGACACATAAAATTAACTATCAACTATCACACTGCCCATTCACTTTTAAGGGGCTCAAAACATATAATGTCCAAAATATGCTACTTAGCATATTGAACTTTTTGAGTCCTAGGAACTAAAGATCTAGCAGAAGCACAAAGAGCTTTCTGAACTCTTCCTTTCTACCTAAAAGCAGGTCATAAAATTCGCCATGAGAAAGGTGTCCTCTCTGGGCTGGGAAAAGGAAATGATTATTACTGGATACTGATAGACAATGCCAAATTTTGCCTCTTCAAACAAACCTACTAAAATAACCCTTATCTTCCACTAATTTCACCAATATATTTCCTAACCACTTTCCCACAATTTACTGCTCCTAGCTTAAATTTTTTTTGTCTTGTCATTTCTCCACAAATTATTTCTTAGTTAAAAATGTACAGAAGCTCTTGGTCCCAACAGCTAGTTCAGGAAGACTCCACTGTGCACACAAAATATTAAATGAAAGTAGCATGCTTTTTTTCTGTTAATCTATTTTACATAAGTTTAAGTCTCAGACCCAACCACAGAATCTCAAGGAGTAGAAGGAATTTTTTTCTCCTCTTTATTTTTATATTCTACAATTTTACATTGCTTGAATTTAATAAAAATTTACCCATTCTATTAGTGGTGCACATATCTAGGTTCAGATTAATTTACAAAAATTCTACCAAAATCATTTTTGTACATATCTCTGCTACACATGAACGAATGCTTTTCTAGAATATATATGTATAGAAAGTGAATTCCTCTTCTGTAGAATGTATATAATTTAAAATTTCCCAAATAATTCTCCCAAGTAGTATAGTAGTCTTCACTCATAGTATTCCCCTTTTAATCCATACTTAGCATTTTCAGATCTGTTTAAATGTTTTTGTTAATCTGGTGGGTTTTTAATGGAATCTAATTGTGATTTTAATTTGCATTTCTGTCGATGAGTTAAATTTTTTTTCACATGTGTTTGAGAGATTTTAATATATTTTACATGATGCCCAGATTAAAAATTTTTATCTTTATAAAGCATGCTTGATAAAGAATATTTGATCAAGTTAAACTTGTTTTTCAAATATAATCAGGCTATAGGGTTTGCTGGCTTATCTATGCTTCTTATTAGACCCTTATATATCCCTATATTTAGTAGTTAAGACTTCTTTAGAATTCAGAACATGGAGGTAAAATTTAGGAAGTATGATAGAATATAAGAAAAAAAACAAAAACAAAACCCTTAGGTGAGTAAACTAGTTGATCTCAGGAATTATTAATAAATTTGAATTCATACTCTATCCTTAAGGAATAGAAATATTAACGATGTGCTTACAATAAGAACCTTATCTAAGTACACTGAAATTAGTTTAAGAAGTTGTCATGGAAAGTATGTATTTTAAGTTAGATTTGAATCTTCCAGCTTAAAAAAAAGTACCTAGGACTGTTTGAAGTAGTTGGAAAGGAAGCTATGAAAAAAAGGCCTAAGGTTCTGGTCTTGTTACCCAATGTACTCAGAAGATGAGATTAATGCAGGTAATTACAGATAAAGCAATGATTAAAATAAAATATACATTAACTTTTTAATATAGCCTGTGAGCATTGTAGGAGTTTAGAAAAATGTTCTATCTGTGGACAATAAAGATGAGATGATAGGTGTCATTGTCTTTAAAGATGGGTAGATGTGGGCTGTCAGAAGAATTGCAAAATGGGTAAATAGTATGGATGGATAAAGTTGAGGCAGGAAGGATTTTGGTAGAAGATATACATTTACTGAATATTCCTTCCAAGCAAACTGAGTTTGCTACTCGAGAAATATACATGAGTCCTAGTTCTTCAGTTATTTTTAAATACTCTTAATTTCACTTGTACAAATATTGGTGTTAGTTCAATGCTGGTCTTTGGTGTAGAATGTTATAATTCTATAATTGGAATATTATCTCTAATGTCTTACAACTGTCTACTTTTCATGCTTAAAACAATGTGTTTTTTTAATTTCTTATGAGCCTGCAATCCATTGTGAAGGGAAAAATCTGGCAATTATTTAATTAGTTTGTTCTGTGAATATAGTTAATTAAAGAAGCAAATTATTTAGGGCTAGAATTATGTGGTGTTTCCTCAATTAAAAAAATGGTATTGTCACTGTTTAAGTAAAATTTATGATCTTTGGGGACTCTGAATTCTCAGTGACTTACAATTACACAGTTATTTTGTGTTTTTATTTTTTTATTTTCCGGTTACTTTCTCACACAAAGAGACAACTTAGTCAAGAGAGTAACTCCATTGATTGGAACTTCAGAGTGAAAAGTAGACCCAGACAGATGAGAAAAACACAATTTAGATTATTGTTGATCACAGTGCTGGAGGAAAAATAAAAGTGTGGAGATTTGTAAAACAGTTAAATTTTTGACCAAGAAGTGTTACGAATCATTTATACACAGTTTGCTGGCCAGAACTTCTCAATTGGACCCATGTCATGATGAGGGTCAAGGAAGTATACTATCTGACTGAACAGTCAGAAACATTCAATTAACACCAAATCTGCCCACTTTTGTTGCTACATCTTTACTTCATATAACTTAGATAAAATCTTGACTGATAGAGGAAACTTCTAATTATTCATTTTTATTTAATTTTTCTTTATTATTTGATCTAAGTTTTAATTTTTAATATCTTTTCCATAATTTTTGGGATTTTAACTTAGGATTTTTAATTCAGTGTCAAGATAAAAAATAACCAATATCACTTACCAAAATAATGGCACAATAGCAACACAAGGATTAGAAGTAATTGCTTAAATGTTAATTTTTGAAAGAACCAAACATCAATTTGATGATCATCTATGATTTACTAGTTTTTACATTTTGATGAACTTTTCATTGATTTTATTCTTATAAAATATACCAATACATAGCTCTATCCTACCTAAATAAATTATTTTTCCTTTTGGTCATGAAAAGCCTAAATACTAATAAAGGCATTCAACATTCCAAAGAATAGTGGAGTCAGACACGTACCTGCTAGAATTCATTTGAATCATCGTGAAATAAAGACAAATCAGAGATGATGATTCAGCATTTTTCTCAGACAGTGTGCCTCTGAGAATAAACACAAAGCACAAAAAGGAAAGTGGAGATTCTCCAAAGAGTTTGCATGTAATTGAGAAATCAATGAATAACTCTGTGCAAGTGGTTAGGAGTTGGAGGATTATATTTATTAGGAAAGGGACCATGGAGACATTGACTATTAAGAATTTATAAGAATTGATATGACTCTCTACAATGAATATGGTATACATAAGACAGCATGTTGCACATTTTGTGGTTGTTTAACAGACTGTCAAGAGTAATTTTGATAAAGTGTTCCCCTTACCTTTTGATTAACTCAAAGGGCATAAATCCACAGTACAAAATATTTCATGGTATAAAATGCATGTGAAAGTCCTGTTAATAATCAATATACTATTTGTCAGGTATACATGTGAGACTGTTTTGCCTGTTTTCACTATTATATTGTTCTTGATTTCTGGTTTTAAGAATAAAAAACTTAAATCTTAAAACATTTTGAGAATAGGAATAGGTAGACAGAAAAATTTGCAAAGATACTATAAAAAACTCTTGAATACCTTTCACCTGGTTAACATTTTACATTGCTATGGTATGTTCATCAAAACTAAGAAACCAACATTGGTAATATAGCCAATAACTAAACCCCAGCCTTTATTAGAATTTCCCTAGTTTCTCTCTAATGCCCTAGTTCTGTTCCAGGATTCTATCCAGGATACTACATTACATTTAATCATTATGTTTGTTTAGCATCCTCTGTTCTGTGACAGTTTTTCAAACTTCCTTGTTTATGATGATATTGATGTATTTGAGGAGTACTGGTCAGGTTTTTTGTAGAACAACTCTGAGTTTTTCTGATGTCTTTTTGTTTTGTTTTATTTTTCTATGTTTACACTGGGTTACAGGGCTTTAGGAAGAAGACTACCAAGTTGAAGTCCATTCTTATCACATAGACCGATAATAGTAAAATCAAAATAATTTTTCACTGAAAATAGTAGCCTTGATCACCCATCTGAGGTAGTGTTTGCCATGTTTCTACAGTGTAGTTAAACTTCCCCATTTTTTTCTATACTCTCTTAGGAAAACTCATTGTGATTTAAAACACATTTCCTTTAGAGATTTAGAAAAACACATGATGTAAGTCCTTAGAAGCACTGAATAATGCAACAAACTTACAAATATTAAGATCAAATCCCCACCAAAGGGCAGACAGTTGATACTCAGCCTTGAAAAGAAATAAAGTCAGTTTATCTTCAAATGGAAGGTTGTCCTTATTTCATTAAATGCTGACCATTGGTGTTAAGATTTAGACTGTTATGTCTTAATGAAGCTTAATTGTTATACTTAAAAGGCATTTAAAAATTTGTTGAAAATGTTCTTGAAAAAGTCACTGGAAATTGTTGAGGAAGAGATCAAAAGAAATTATGGAAGAGCCAAAAAAAACAAATAAATAAATGAAAGGACTCTAAAAGAACAGGAGACATGTGAAGATTGAAGAACCATAGAGGTTACTATTTTAGTGTATGAATAGAGAGATAAATTATATTACTAGAATCAAGTGTGCTTGAGCAAATAAATGTAAGCCAGCTAAGAATCACAATTATTTGTTGCTCCTGGAAAGCTTTTTATAGTTTCTTCATCCCAGGTAATCAGAAGATTTTTAATTGGCTTGAAAGGCAAAGAGTGATGGGTATGCCAAGATAAAGACAGACAAATCAGTTGAGTAACTCTAGAAACTGATAAGATTTCCTTCATGGGATAACATTTTTCAATTCATTTATTCCTATTCTGATTAATTAGGAGAATATTTTGAGTGGATTCTGGCAGATTTATTGCTAATTAGTTTGGCTATGTAAAACTTGCTGCCTACGACAGAATATAGTGACAGCCGGTATGTGGAACACTATTTATTAGAAGAGTAGAATCACTGGATTAGGTCCCTGCTAATTTTCAGTAAATTTTCCTCCACCTGATCTTGTGTCCCTCTTCAATAAGAATAGCAATGTGAATTAAAAAGGCTGTTCATTGGGTTAATACTCTATGTAAAACATTCCACATGTTTGTCCTTTCTCCTCATAGAAATTGAAGAAGCTATGCATTTGTATCTATCAATTATATTCTTTTAAAATGGCTGCACATTTGACTGTGGCATGTTTCAAGTAAAAACATAGAAATTTTAGGGTTTTGGGGCACCTGGGTGGCTCAATCGGTTGAGCAGCTAACTTCGGCTCAGGTCATGATCTCACATTCGTGGGACATGAGAAAATAAGCCCCCTGTCGGGCTCTGTTTTGACAGGTAGCTAAGAGCCTGGAGCTGTCTCCCTCTCTTTCTGACCCTCCCCTGCTCATGCTCTCGCTCTCTTTCTCTCAAAAATAAATAAAACATTTTAAAAATTTTAGGATTTTTTAGAAATATGGTAGAAGCAGAAAGCAGTTATTAATGTTTGTAGTGAAATTGGTAGAAAGAATTCTTGAATAAGAGGCCTCAAAAATAAAAAGATTTTTGAAAGAAAATGGCCAAGGTCTTTATTTCAGACCTGTATTTGTCTCACTTATAGCGATAGTAGCTTGGTCTCCCTGCTGTCAACATCACCCTACTCCAATCCACTTCTCAATCCTAGCAGGCTTAGTGTTATAAATCCCTCATCTGATCATACCGCACCTAGTAACAATAAATAAAGAAAATTTTTGTGTGTATGAGACTGAAGAATAGTTTTGCTCTCTTAGTATATTCTATAGGGCTAACCAGTCCAAAACTCAGGTCTCACTAGTTGAAACTTAGACTTCAGGTATGCTAATATGTTCAATGTCCTTATTTTCTCATGTTCCTTGTGTTTACATTGATGTCATCTCATCTTGACTCACGGTATCTTACTTTTCACTTTGATAAATCCTGTTAGGTACCTCCTCTGTGAATTCTCCCTGTATTTCCCAGAAGTGATTTCGTACCTCTTCATTTAGCCACTCCCCTTATTCCTGACTAGGATGTGCTCTACTGTTTGGATACTGCTTGTTCAGTCATTCTTATTTTACTCCAAATTGTGTGGAGGAAGTTTGCATTTTGCATACCTCATCTCAAGTGAATAGTGCAATTACTGTCTAAGAATAAACCAGTAACTAAATATTGGTAGAGGAAAGAAAAGGAAAATGTATAGTGATTTTAATTTCAGTAAGAAAAATAAATGTCATCAAAAATACCTAAATCATTTCATCTTGTTTATAGTAAAGATTTTCTTTCTCAATTGTTTAGTATGATAGATACTGAGATACAATATTATCTCCTTAATTCTCCTTAGAGAATTAATATTTTCTAGCCAAAATATTACAAGAGAAAAATTCTTAGATATGGATTTAACTCCTCTTTTTCTTATTTGGAGTAATCAATTAACAATTAGTGTCACATGCCTAAAAACCTGATGTTATAAGAGCATCTAACATAATACTAAGCCTCCAGTTACAAAATACAAAAAAACCCCCAAAAAACAATATTTATAACTTTTAAATCATTAATTTTTAAATAATACTCCCTGAAACCTCTTCTTACAACCACCTTATCTAGGTAGTGTAAGTTCCCTTTTTAAGCTTCTATTACTCATTACTATTCCAACATACTTAGAATTCAGAATGTTTTCTAAAGACAAACTCTGAATCTCTAATAATGATTAAGTTTATAATTGGGGAGGTAAAAATAATGTGTGGTTTAAAGACACTTTATTGCTGAAAAATTCTGACTCCACCCACCATGATTGTCCCCCTACACACACACACACACACACACACACACACACACACACACACACACACACACACACACACCCTGTACAGAGCAACTAGTCTACTCTTTGGAAATTAGAAGGATGGTTAGTGCCTCAATTTAGATACAATATGACTTCACAAAAATATACACATATGAAAAGAGGGAGAGAAAGAGAGAGAGAGAGAGAGAGAGAGAGAGAGAGACCCATCTTTAAAAGAACTGTAGGTCTGAAATTATGGCATATGGAATGGACAGCAAGCAAGTAGAAAAAAAAATCAACTAATCATTAATGAGCCACAGCATCTTTGGTCAAAAGAGTAAGACTATGGAAAACTTATGATGATATTTGAGTACCTAATATGCTACCAGCTGGAGCTGGGCTGAAGTGTGCATATTCTTCAATATTGCTTTCAGATATGCCTTAAGAGAATAATGAGGAAGTACCTCCTAGAGTGCAGAACTAAGGGCTTAGAGACAACTATTAGTATTTTGGCTACTTTCAAGTAGTAGAGAATGTGAGTTAGTGAGTTAAAGTATTCCATATCCTCCAAGTTTGGCATTGTCATGGAATATCACCGGCTTTGCATCTCCAAAGATGAAGAAATCTATCTGAAGACGACTGCATGATTAATTGGCCCCTATTATTATATACTTTGTGTTAGAAGTATATGCATGCAGATAACATTTAACTACAGAAAGGAAAGAAATGAACAACATAGCCAAAACATTGCCTGTGGTAGATTACAATACTCTTTCCAATTACTTGCTGTAACAGGATAATATAACCCTGTCCATGATCATGTGAGGTGCAGTATTTCCCTATGGGAGGAGTATATTCATTCAGCTCAGCCCATTGACTTCTGGTTTTACTATTCTGGCCAGTAGGATGTGTGAGGAAGTCTGAGCATTCCAATGAGAAGAAGGTTTAAGAATTACAATATGATTCAACACTTTTCCCTTTTTCCTTCTGCTAGGCAAACAGCACACTTTGATATAGGCTGTTTTGGTTGCTAGAATAAAAAAGACCCATAGAAGACTAATGGGGTGGAGAAAGTTGAATTGCAGTTGCCACAGCTTTTAGGTAACGTGAGTAAGAAATGAACCTTTGCTATTTCAAGCTTTTGAAATCGAGGTTGTTTATTTCCACGGGATAAACTACCAATAGCTGAATAGCAATTATCTGAGAGACATCTTCTCATGATTTTACTTAGATCACTTGCCACTCTGCTACAAATTTCCCACTAAATACTAGGTATGCACATGAGTGAAAGCCATGCAGATATCTAGTCATTCATCGAGTTTCCCCTTTGAGAAAAGCCCCTTTCTAATTTTTTTGTCTCCAATGTCTCCAGGAGTTCCAGTTGACTTCAGGAATCAAATTGTTTAGAAGTTGCAATTTCTTTTGAAGGACAACCAATCAACATTGCTAAAATAAGGATAAAATTGAAATGTAGGTATTGATTACTCAACACATATGTCTGAATGGATGAGAATTCATATCAGTGCAAAATGACTTATGTCTCTTATAAATCAATAAGGCAAAGATCAATAATTTCATACAAAAATGGGCATGAGGAAATTAAAAAATCTTAAGTGAGAGTTGCATACAAATGAAGAAAAAATTAACAATACATGGGGTGCCTGGGTGGCTCAGTTGGTTTAAGAGTCTAACATCAGCTCAAGTCACAACCTCATGGTTCATAAGTTCTTGAGTTCAAGCCCTGTGTTGAGCTCTGTGATCAAAGCCTGAAGCCTACTTTGGATTCTATATCTCCCTCTCTTTCTCTGCCCTTCCCCTGCTCACACTCTGTCCCCCTCTCTTAAAAATAAACAAACATTACATTTTTTAAATTAACAAGACATAGTTTTTAAATTTTAACAAATCTAACGTGCATAACTAATTGTGATAATCCACTGCAAGTCAATCATTTGTGTAAATAAGGGGAACTCATAAAGTGGCAATAGAACTTTTCAAGACAATAGTTGGCCATGTCCATCAAAATTTAAAAACCACATAGCTTTCTACTCAACGGTTCTAACAACTGATTATACATATATACTTACATATAAGCAAAATGACCTATATGTATATATAGATAGATGTATTTAAGGATGTTTAATATAACATTATTTGTAATAGTAAAAAATGGAAATAAACTAAAGGTCAACAGGGGAAATAATAATGCATCCATGTAGATATTATAAATAATTAGTAATTTTATGTATAAACTCTGCAAAGAAATATGTATAATCTCTCCAAAATAAACCGTATGTGAAGAAAGGTAGAGTGTGACGTATGCCACCATGTAGATTAAATTAAAATATATATTCACCCCAACGTATGTGTACACATATCGGATGACCAAATATTTCATTTGCACAGTATACTTCTAATTCTCACCTATTATCCTGGCATAATTAGTACTTGCACACCCTTTCACTTTCAAAAGTGTCTCAGTTGGGTCAATGAATTACATGAGTACCTTTTGTTTCAGTATGTATGCCTAGATTATGAAGTATGCACAAGAAACACAATAGTGGCTGCCACAATGATGGCTGTGGGTGTGGAATGGAAAGAACACTTAATTTACTTTATATTTCTTTTACACTTAGCATGTATTGTAACCTGTGCATGGATTTCCATATCATAATTAGTATTATACATTTGAAACTTACTGCTCAAATTTATCTCCATAAGATTCTTATAGAATGTGAAAATATTGCGAAATAAAAGAATAATGATTAAAGTGATACAAAAGCATACTGTATAAAGTGAAAATAAAGAAGTGAATGGAATCATTAGTAGAGAATGTTTAAGGACACAGTGATACAGGATTGTATTCTGATACTATGGCCCTAAAGGGAGTGTAATTTTGCCCTTGACCTCTACATGTTTTGCAAAAATAAGATGTGTGAGATAATTGTAATGTCTTCTAGTAATTAAATAGACTCTTATTTTGTAAATAAATCTTGTACATTTTAAGTCCTTGCTAGGAAATATTATCTATTTGAAGACCACTGCAAAACTCAGAGGACTTTTTTCTCAAAATCCTTTTTTTTTCTTCTTTTTTTAAGGCCAGAAGGCTATCACAAAATCAAGTATTTGCAGAGGCCTCATTAATTATTTGTTAGAAAATAAGCTTATCATATGAAAGCAGGTTTTCTCGACTGGTTCCCTGTGATAACCCATTAGTTTTAATAATGCTGGATATATTGTATGTATGCAACAAATATTTCTTGAATAAATCAGTAAGTGGATAAATGAAGGAAAAATTTGGCAGGTAATCTTATTCTATAATACTGGTATATAAATTGGCATAAACTTTTTTCAAGGTAAGACTTGTACACAATCATGAAATTTCAAATGTATGTTTTGAACCTGCGATCATATTTCTGGAAATTTATCCTGTGAAGATGCTCATAATATGCACTAGAATTCACACACTCTTACAGCATGTATGTTCAATGGGGCCTTATTACAAATAGTAAAAATGTCATAAATATTAATTTATCCATTTCTAGGGAAATGATATAAGTCAATTATTTTAGATCTATAAATTGAATATAATAAAAAATTTAAAAGTTGATATATATGTTTTGAGTTTAATTTATAGGAAAGAAAAGAAAGCACAAGGGGAAGAAAAGAAGGGAGAAATCTATCAGCAAAGGATTCCTAGTTTGGCACAAATATGAAAACTTATACTAAGCAATGAAACAAACAGTAATTATTATAAATATAACAAAATTTAACTATGAAGTTTTATAGAAGTATCTTAATATAAATATACTATGTATATTTAGTTGATTATAATTTTACTATTACAAAGCTCCATAAAAGTTGATATCCTGATTTTTGTGTTTACTTCTTTGCCCCTTGTTCCAATTCAGAGTAGATACTCAACAATTTGTGATTTCTAGATGACATATCTAAAACTAAGCTATCAGGTGGTATCTCAGAAATACAGTGAAAACAATCAGGTATGGAGTAATACATAGGCTAGGAGATGTATCAACACATATAAATGTATAGATTTAAAATAAAAAGGTTGGACAAATTTCTCCAAATAAGTCTACACATTTAAACAGTTTCCTGTGACTTACATTTGGGAAAAGGTCCATAGCTCAATATTTTTTTGACATTACTTTGAACTCCTGCTGCATTATTGTATACAGGCAACAGCCACAGGTAGGCCCCCGCTTCTTTTCTACTTTTCACTTCCTCTGGCAGTTTGCACAGAGCTATCTCCATGACCTTTGTATTAGGTAATGCTGTTAACTAAGATCATTATGCAGATGTGTGCATCCGCAAAAATCAATACCTAACAAGCATTCTTCATTCTCCATCCTCTGGCTCATGAACATAAAACGACTTTTATTTGGTTGGAGAAAGCAACTTCTATTTGTGCACAACATGTGTAATTCTGTTTATTCATCTCATGATATGTGTTCTGGTCAAGTAGAACAAATTGATTTCAAACGCCTATAGTCCATATCTCTTTACTATGATGTAATGTAAGACATGAGTTCCTATTCTATTTTCAAATTCCTTATCATAACCCCTAAACTCATGAGAGATTGTGACTTTATAATGGATTTTTTACAATAGTGTTTCTTTGGAAAAAGTAATCCCCACTATGCCTTTTGGTGATACTAAGTTTGTGAAGATCTTGAGGTAGTTTTAGAAGTAACATGTTAGAAAGATTTTTATAGGATTATTTGTGGGACTCAATTTCACTTTACTGACGTTTATAAAAACAATATGTCCCAATGTTGTTCTGTTAGAATACACAGAAGGGAGAATGAGTCAATGAGTCAGAACCCAATCAGAAAAATGAGAGCCCTAAGTGCCCAGACTTCTGTGTCAACACTTCCAGAAGGCCCCTGGTGAGTTGACAGTTGGTAAAGTTATGATTGGATAAAAAGTAACCCAAATGACGTTTTTCTATTATTTTTTAAAGCCTAAGAAGACCTATGTAATTGAAATATTCATTTATAAAACTTTGAAGTCTGAGTCAGAAGGAAACAGACGATAAATTAAATATTCCTTGACCTGCTGCTTTCAAACAGGTTAAAGCACACCAATTTTAAGGAAAATATCTATTTCCAAATAATTATAGTCCTTGGGCTTGTGAGAGGATAATATCTTGAAAGGCATTAACTATAATAGATGTATGATAGCTGCCATTTGACTGACACTCAGGTGCTACTTGAAGGACTTCTCCAAGGACAGAAGATTCTTTCTATCTCGTAAAAATCTGGATGCCCCCGAAGGAGGAAAGAGTAAGTGTTCTTGAGAAGATTTTTATTTGCATATGTTTTCAGCAGAGAATTACAAGAGAAATCATTATACTATTAAAATTAAATCCATATAATAAAATAATACTTATAGAGCTTTTACAATTTGTCAGGCATTTTATATACCTAAAATCTCTTCTAATTCTCAAGAAAACCACATGATGTAATTTTATAAACAAAGTGAGTAGGGCCTAAAAAAGGTTAAAAATTCCCAAAGGTTCTACCTCTAGTAAATGGTAAGGCTCAGATTCAGATAGAGGGAATTGGACTGAATACAGTAAGTTATAAAAATTAAGGATAAAATAGAAATACATTTAGTAAAAATTTAAAATTCTGAATGTCTAATTGAAATATGAAAGTATTGTTCAATTCTTGTTTTACCTATTTTCAATAACAGTTCACTCAATTTTAAGAGACGTTTATCTTGATTTTTAGGTATTATTGGCATATGATAAAAAAATCCCAAATATCATGTATTTTGCCTCTTAAGAGATGTACAGTCATTAATATTGAATAATAGGAAGCTACTTAACAGATGCCTCAACTTGTAATATGTTTTATGTAGAATTTCTCTTCATCTTTGTAGTTCATAAAAAATAATCAAACATTAGATAAAAGGCAGATGGTTATGTTGTATACTTAATAAAAACTACTTAAGAAATGTATTCTCATATAAACATTGTACTTGCTAGATAGAATTTGGTTAATGTATATTTTTTAATATATGAATTAAATCTAAGATTACATAGATATAAAAAATAGCCAAGAGTGTTTATGAATAAAGCTGTGCATTTGGACAGTATACAAAGGTTGGACAATTCATTCTGATGTCTTTCTAATGAGGTAAAATAATTATGTTCAAAAATTTTTAGGGGCACCTGGGTGGCTCAGTCGGTTAAGCGTCCGGCTTCGGCTCAGGTCAGATCTCATGGTTTGTGGGTTTGAGCCCCGCGTCGGGCTCTGTGCTGACAGCTAGCTCAGAGCTTGGAGCCTGTTTCAGATTCTGTGTCTCCCTCTCTCTCTCTGACCCTCCCCTGCTCCAGCTGTCCCTCTCTGTCTCTCAAAAATAAATACAAAGCATTAAAAAAAATTTAAAAAAAATTTTTTTTATTCTACAGACTTTTAGTTTATGACTTACTCTTATATTGCATATTGATTTGTTTTACATTAATCAATTATTTGTAACATGAAAATATCTTTGGGCTAAAAGAAGAAAGACTTTGATACAATTAAATGCATTATCATTGTCAACAAATACATGATGAAAAAATTGGGGCACAAGGCATAGTGCTCACCTTTGCAAATCCAAAGAAAATATTAGTTAGAATGTATATCCTAATGGAAGCTATTTGGGGAGAAGTAAGAAGTGTATATATAAGATGAATGGCATTTTTCAAAGGTTTATAAAAGTTATAATTTGTGATATACTAATTGTGGGAAGAGGCAATGAAGGCAGGCAGCATTCTGGTTCTGAAGGAGTCCATTTTGTTAGAGGGGGACAGTTCAAGAAAAACAGATCACATTAAAATTACATGATATTATGACAACTGATATGAGAAAGATAGTAACTTCCCACGGTGGGATTGAGGATGGCCACACAGACCTGGGAGGACCTGTCAAAGCACAGCACTGAAAGATGATGAGGTAGGGCTAAGTTGCTGATGTGTTCTTGCACACCTTTTGCAAATGTACAACCTACTGCCTAAGAATTTTTCAAGGTGCACGTTATGAAAGAAAAGCGTGAATGTTTAACTTTAATTGAAGGGATTTTTAATAAGCCTTGAAAATGGTGCTTAATTTCCCCCTGTACTTTACTTGTATCCTTCTCTATGAGGACACAGATTCCCAGTCATAGCCATGTTTTAGAGACTCAATGTATTATGTAGTGGATTATAAAGCTCTAAATAATGTCATAAATAAAACCAATGTAATTATATCACAGCAGAGGCTGAGAATCCATTCGTAAACTACAAACAGTCCAGCTGAAGAAACATATGTTTTCCTTAAGATAATTAAGTATAGAATGTGTGAAATTTATTTAGTAAGCAAGCCTGAGATTTTACGTATGTCAACCTTGGGAGAGACTGTATGTTTTCCATGAAAGATATAAAGGATTCCTTTCTTTAAAAATTAGAAAAGTTTCAAACTTATTTCAGTCATGAGCATGCCATAGCTAAATAAAAATCCATAATTTTATATCTTGTATTCAAAAAGAGTGCTTCAAATTGAAGAACTTTCAGCTATTTGTTTAAACATAGATCTCAAGTCACTCTGAGATTTTCTCAGATAACGGAACATAATGGAACTTACAGATGTTACCCTGAGAATTCATAACTATGTCTCTCCTAATAGCAATGGGAATACTTGATGACCTGGATTCCATTCACATGAAAAAAAGGAAAGAACAATGACAACTAGATTCACCTCTTGCTTACACTTTATGTAAATATGATTCAACTACCCAGAGCTTTAAACTCAATTACAAAGGGAAACTAGGATTTGAAGCTATCTTGTAAGCAATAACACAGGTAGCCAGGTCAAGTCTCGAAGTATTAACCTGTGTGTTTCCTATGTATTTCCCTACTTATCTTCCAGCATTTCATTGGAAACTTAAGCTTCTTTCATCTCCTTTCTCAGCATACATAGAACCAAAAAATGAGTACTTAGAGAAAACACTGGCCTAGGTAATAAACTGAAAGATTCTAACGTGTGCTTGGTGAGCAAGTTTTTCTCAATCCAAAGATAATATTAGACCTGAGGTAAACAAGGGGAGGGAGAAACTGATGCCATAAGGGGATATGTAGGTATGAAAGCAAAGAGGGGACAAACAAGAGTCATCGACATGAAAAAGGACACACATTCTAGAATGTTATGTATTCTACATCCCGATTTATTCATAGCCTTTGGACCACTGGCTATCTCACAGTTTGAACTACTTAGCTCATCTGAATAGAAGTAGGCGGTCCTGAACACTTTGTATGGCAATAGGATATGGGGGAAAAAACATTTTCCCAGTCCCATTTTATGGAGGAATTGAATAAAACTAGTTTGGAAATTTCCTGTAGGCTAGATCATTATTGTACCATATGCTATTTGATATATACTATTTAAATGACCTGTTAGTGCCAAATATGTGTAGCCTTCCATTGATCAAAATGGAATATCATATGTATTTTTTTAAATATTTTTTAAATACAGCATGCTGCCATAGTACAGTCCTCTAGATGTTCTTCTCAATCCAAAGAAAAAGGAGCAGTTAGTCTCTTAAAAAAAAAAAACAACCTTAAATTCTTTCCTGTGAACAAAAATCAACAAGGAGATCTTATTCAATCTATTTATTATATTCAACATCAGTTTGTGACTTTCAGAATGTGAAGTATCGGCTTCAAAATATCACATGAGAATCACTACTGCAAAAGCTGAGTTACTTATTTTTCAGGTATTGTTATTTACATTCAAAATGGCAGTGTATTTATATATGTTCCGCTCTTCTTCAGAGCAGTGATACTTACACTATTCTTCAGGGAAGTTGGGTAGGAGGAGAAGGAGCATTTCTAAGGATTTTTTTGTAATTTTTTTAAATTAAATTTTTTTTGAGAAACAGAGAGAGACAGTGCGAGCAGGATCAGGTCAGAGAGAGAGGGAGATACAGAATCCGAAGCAGGCTCCAGGCTCTGAGCTAACTGTCAGCACAGAGCCTGACAAGGGGCTCGAACCCACAAACCATGAGATCATGACCTGAGCTGAAGCCAGATGCTTAACTGACTGAGCCACCCAGGCGCCCCTCTAAGTTTTATAATTCACCCAAAATTTCACTTTCAGAAGAGATTTAAACTCAAGTATGTTTCATTTAATATCACAGAATGGCAAGTTTGTGGGTATTGCTGTACCACCAAGATACCAACAAAACTTATTAATTTATAGCCACATGCATAGAGGTGGAAAAGATGACCTTGGGCACAGTTTAGATAGTAGGAAATGAAAAATAAATTTTAAAAGCCACTTAAGCATCACAGAGAAATTAGTTTGTAGTTGTTATCCCAAAACAATTTCAGGATAGGAAAACAGCTTTTTGAAGTCTTTCTGAATACAAGAAATCTGGTGTTATGCATTGGCAAGATCTTCTGAAAACAATATGGTACATGACTCAAATCAAGATATATAATCAATACCCTCTTGATTGGGTCATCCCACTTCTTGAATTTGACTTAAGGAAACAGTTATCTAAGAGTAGAATGCTGTATGCTTAGCAAAATTTGTTAAAAATTTACCTGTAAAATTGAAAAATTAAAAATATGTCTAAGGTTATGTTTAAATGTTATGATATAGCGGCTAAAAGGAATGTTATATAAATAATAGAAATGACAAATATGAAGGATAAAGAAAAATGTTCATGCGAAAAACCTATGATTAAACTTTTTAAATTAAAATACTGAATTTATTTCACATGTATATTAGGATTATACTTTTTAAAGCTGGTAAATATAGCATGTTACATAGTTAAAGGTATTTGGAAGACAAAATACTTATTTGATTAGAGCCAGCAAAATTATGCTTAGTGTGAATTTTATTGAATATATTGTACTGTATTAAATGCTTATGATTGAGGGCTAAGACAAATTCATGTCAATTTTACCCCTTGAGAAAGTCTACCAGTAATGTTAGAATCAAACTATTATCGATGTCTTTTTTTTTTCCCCAAAGTTACTTAATGTTTTTACATTCTTATTAAAAATGTTGGTGCACCTGTGTGGCTGAGTCATCTAACTGTTCAACTTCAGCTCAGGTCTGATCTCCTTGTTTGTGAGTTCGACCCCCATATCAGGATCTGTGCTGACAGCTCAGAACCCAGACAGAGCCTGCTTCAGATTCTTTGTCTCCCTCTCTCTCTCACCCTCCCTCAGTCACACTCTGTCTCTCTCTCAAAAATAAACAATACTAAAAATAGAGAAGAAAAGAAAATATTTTATTTTTAAATGGTAAAGAATTATAGATTAAATCTGAAGTTTTTAACCGCTACCGTTTCTTCTAAGAAAGAAAAATCACAATTTTGTACCTCTGGCTCAACACTTTTTTTTCTTAATGAGGCTAGGCATACAGTAGGTAACTGATAAAGATCTTGTTGACAAATGGAAATTGCTAGGAATTAAAATTAGCCTTCTTATACTAATCAATACTTAGAAGACATTGAGGCATATACATTCATTAGAAAATCATTACTGCACATAAAAGATGTATTTGAAGCCACAGTAATGTAAAACTTTAAAAGATGTGTTTATTGCACATCTTAATAGGTGAAGAGTGATAAGGAAGCAGTCATTAGTGTGGTGTTTGTAAAGTGTGGTAAATGGGCCATTGCAGTTCTCTGTGGTCAATCACATTTTCTGCAGATGGAGCTGCTGCTTTTTGGTGTAGAGTGAGGGAGAGGAGAGAAGAAACAATTTCCTCTGTATTTACCAAATTTGAAATGTGAAATGCATAATCCATTCAGATTTTGGTTCAGCATCATAATATTCTTAACTCTTTATCTACCTGTCTATCAGTAGAGAGTGAATGAGCATGTGGTATATACTTGAGCAGGGAAGGAGCAGATAGAGGGAGAGAGAGAATCCCAAACAGGCTCCACACTGTGAGCACAGAGCCTGATGATCTCAAAAAACATGAGAACGTGACCTGAGCTGAAACCAAGAGTTGGACCCGTAACTGAATGAGCCACACAGCCGACCAACAATCCTTTTATTTTTAAAGTTTTCCCATGAACTACCAAACCACATTGTTGAGTTGGTCTCTGTTACAATTCATTAGACAAGGTTTGGTAATTTTTGTCAAAGTGTTTCACATCATTTACTTTTTATTGTTTATGTTTAATAATTTCATAGATCACATTTCACTGCCATTATGCTAGTTTAAGACATGAATCAGTGACTCAAAAATGATTTAACAGCTGTGGGGATGGACCAACTAATGTGAAAAATACATTCAGAATAATTTATGTAGGAACATAGAATACATATAGAAAGGGCAAACCTTAATGGGCCATTTAAGCCTGAATATTCTAAAACTGGATTTTATTGGAGAATTTCATCATGTCTTAAACGTTTCTCAAAGAGTAACATAAAACCCCTAGAGAGTTTTCATCATTTTCTATCAAACCCAAGTGGCTTCTCTGGAATACAGTTGATACGTACACAAGAAACATCAAATAATTTTTCTAGGTACAGAGCGGCATAGTCTAGGTTTGTAAGGAGGTCTTCCATTTTGTTTATATTATTATTCCAAACTGTGTTATTAATATTAATTTTGTGATGTTTTTATTGAAATGATTAATTAGTCATTAAATGTGAGGAAGAAAACAAAATTACAGAAGCTTCATGAATATTTTTACTCCTTAGAGGAAAAAGAGGCTAAAAAAATCACAACTTTTGTAGACAAATACATAAAACCAATTTTGCACTTAGTTACAAGTAACACACTGAGAAAAACAGAAGTAGCTATCGGAAAATATTCTTTTCATAGATGCAGTGTTGACAGTGATATTAAATCAATGAGGCATGATGTGAACAAAACATTTGCCATTATATAAACATATCCATTTGCTTTCTTTTTGGATGATTGATATCACTGTAGGACATAGGATGTTTATGTGTGCACATATACACAAAGCTCATCTATGTATCCTCTGTATGTGGATATACACATATATGCATATATGAATTATGAAAGTGTATATCTATATTTGAAGGAGAAGTATCCTACTTACTAATGCAATTATACACATTATAAAGAAGTTTTTCATTTTATAATCTATGCAATAAATGGGAACTGGATCAAAAATCATATGAATAGCAAAGAAATATTTATGTGTATAGGTAGGGCTTTTTATTTTTGTATCCTCAGGGTTTTTCCCTTAGAAAAGTAAATAAACCTCACTAGCCCCATATCATCTGATAGCTACTGCCCTATCAGTCAACTCTTGGTCAGTAGTTTGCTCTACTTCTCCCAAGAGAGGGTGATACTCATGTTCTTTATTTCTTTACCTGATACAGATTTCTCTAGCACTTCAATTCGGCTTCAAGCAGAACAGTGCCTCAAACAATTCTTGATAAGGAAACCAATAAAATCCTTTTCTCTAAATCCATCAAGGATTTTCTAGTATAGTTCTCAATAGCATTTAAAAATAGTCATTTTTTAAACCTCCTTACATAAGGTTTATTACTCTATTGTCAGATTGAATGCTGCTAATTTTTTAATTTAGCAATTTTATCTCTTTGTAGAGTGACCATCAACAAATACGCCATCCTCCAAGACAGAAGTCCATTTTTCACCACTGCCCATCATTACATCCTTTTTGAAAATCATTTTCCTATAATTTGACTTCCATGATTAACATTAACTTCCTCATTTTCTATTTTTATCTTAGGGTCTGCCTGGGCCTTTTTTTTTTTTGGCAAATTCATCATTCTTCACTCAGTTGTTCATATTTGAAAATGAACCATGCCCTTCCCCCTCAAACCTCCAACACACCTTTTTCTTTTATTCCTTTAATAGTATTAAGAATTACTATCTCTGTTATCCTGGTAGTGAATAATCTAGAAGGCACCCTATGTGCTTTTTCTTCTATCCCTGATATCTGATTTATTATTACTCTGTACTTTACTTCTTAAATAGCTCTCACATCTCTGTTTTTCATCATCTCTATTTCCTTCTTCACAGTTCATGCTATCAAATTCTCCTGCCTGGGTTAGTACAGTACATTCTTAACTCTACTCCTATAGATAATTTTGCCCTGACAAAGAATATTCTCTACATTACAGAGTAGTAATTTCAAAGCAAGTTTGTCTATGTTACTGTTTTTCTGCTTAACTCCCTATTTATCTAACATGTATTTATTGAGTTAACAAGTATGTGCCAGGCATTGCTCTATATACAAAAACTATATATATATATGCATATATACACACACATATATACACAAGATTTGCTCTCTTTTGGCAAACCTCACTGTGGATTTCAATTTATAAGCAAACTGACTTATTTTTATATTCATTCAATGAGTATGTATTAGGAGTTCACTAACAGGCGTTTTGTCTTCCTACCTCTCTGCTCCTGCAGAGTCAGGCTCCTTGCATCTTCTTCACTGTTCGCACTTTGTGTGATCACACCCAGTCCCATGGCTTGAAACACTACTTACTACCAAATATAGAGGTCTAATTCTAGCCTCATTCTTGAGTTCTATACCCATATATATTGCTGCATATTCAACAATTCACCTTGCATATCTACTGAACATCCCAAACTTGCATGTCCAATATAAAACTACTGAACTTTCCTCCAGCTGTTTTTATTCCCATCTTAAGAAATTGTATCATTTACCTATTGCTCTGGAAAACATTTTATAGTCTTCCTTGCCTCCTCTCTTTCTCTCCTAGCACAAATCTGATGTAGTAAATCTTATGCACTCTGATCTCATAATATATTCTGGTTACAGTCAACTTTTTACCTCTCCCATTGCTTTAACCTATGCCAGATCAGTATTTTCCCCATCTGGATTATTGCATAACCTCCTGACTTGTTTCACTGCTTTCATTCTTGTGCTCCTATAATTGTTTATCTATAAATGATCAAGTTCTTTAAAAAATATCAGCAGGAACTGGCTTTTCCCTATTCTCAACCATTCAGTGGTTTGACACTTTCTTTAGTTTAAAACATTCTACTTGAAAAACCCTGTATGATCTGTCCCATCCTCTCCCACCCCCTGCTCTCTACGACCTAATTTCCTACCATGCTCCTTCTCACTCCAGTCATACCACTTGGCTACTTTGGGAGGGTGGGGGGCTGCTTTTTTTTTTTTTCCTGCCAAGGATGCCCCCATTAGGATCTCGCTTTCACTGCTCTTGCTGCCTGAGATACACTTTTTGTTGGCTTCTCACTTTTGTCTCCATCTTGTCAAATTTTACCTTAACAGAGAAGCCCACAGAAATAAAATAGCACTTCTTATTCTTTTCCTTCTATATATTGTTTCATTTTTCTTCAAATCATACCTAAATTGTTACCTAAATTTCATTTTATATTTATGTACTTATTTAGTAGTCTGGATCTTCCTTTATATATTATTTATATAATATACTATATTATACTATATATTACATTATATATAATATACTATTATTCTATTATGCTAATTCAAGTAAACACCCCAGGAACTTAGGAATTTGTGACAATTCTTTAACATAACATATCCCTTAAGGAATAATCTCTCCATAATATTTCTGTCCTATGTATGTGTCTGTGTATCTATTCTCCAAACAGTGAATGTGTATATTTATTTCAACTAAGACATAAGATATATAATTGAGTTATAATTTTGTTGAGATAAGAAACTCCCTGTATAAGCAAACTTCCTACAACTATAGTTATTTACAATTAAAAATTAGAAGTATTCATGTAAGATGCAAATGACATCTTTATTACTAATATGAAATTATTAACAATTTTTTAACACTGTGTTCTTTGGCAATACATCACTTTTTTAAAATTTACCTCAATGTTACAGTCCATTTGAATTCCAACTGTCGATTCAACTATCTACAGATGTCCAAGAGTTTTAAAAATGCTGCATTAATTAGTACTCTGCATCCATAAGCCAAGTATTCCAAATTTATCCCAGTATTTGGCACCTGAAAGACTACTATTGACCAAATTTACATTAATTTGACAATCAACAGTATATCACAACTGAAATATAGATATTATAGTAATATTTTATTTTTGTTCCATTACAACAGGTTTTAATTTTTTTAATTTTAGTCATGTATTTATTTTTACAGAGAGAGAGAGAGAGAAAGAGAGAGAGAGAGAAAGAGAGAGAGAGAAAGAGAGAGAGAGAGAGAGAGAGAAAGAGAGAGAGAGAAAGAGAGAGCTCTGAGAGAGAGAGAGTATATGCATAAGTGGGAGAGGGGAAGAGAGAGAGGAAGAGAGAGAATCTTAAGCAGCATTTTCCCTACCAGCACAGAGCCTGATGTGGAGCTTGAACTCACAAACCATGAGATCATAACCTGAGCCAGATTTGCACCCAAATACGTAGGGAAACCAAGTGTTGGAGGCTCAACTGACCAAGCTACCCAGGTGCCCCAAAGCACATTTTAATATAAGTCAATGTTTTGAAAATTATTCTGACAAGTGTTAAAGTGTCTTTGAAAATACCTTAAATGTAGTAATACCAACCCAACCTCTGTGAGATTGAGGTTTGTTTTGTCCTTCAACAGGTAAAGATACATACTTGTCTCTGTAACATTAAGAAAAATGAGAAGATGTTAAATAAAATATTTATGTGTATTTGAAATCAGAGTCTTTTCCTTCCTTAAAGACAAAAATAGCCATGGAAAATGTGCACCTGAGCTTCTTTGACAGCATGCTAGAATGTGTTGAAGTCATATCCTTTTTTTTTAACTTCTAAACTGTTTTTGATTAAGTGGTTAGGCTTGAAATTATTGAAATAAAACAGGTCTTCAGATCTTTCTATTCTTAAAGGTAACAAGAAAAATTGGCAGTAACTGGAGGGGAACTTGCAGCCCATAAACCAGTTAATATTTTATGGGATTCCTCTGTGTTAAGAAAAATGGCAACCATATTTAGCAAACAGAAAGAAGCTGCATCACATTTTATGTTTAATTTAGAGATGAGCCCGTTTAGGAAAACACTATAAAAGAGAATCTCTCAATTTATACATTAATTTATGACCTAAATTATGCATAATTTAGGACTTAACATCTCCCCCTAAATGCTTTTTAAGGACAGAATCTCTTGCTTTCACTTTGGTGCCTTCCTGACTCTGCAAGGTCTGCTTTTGATTAGGTATACAAAGATAAAAGCATATTACCTTAATTGTCAGACACAAATGAAGAATGAAAGCAGGGATTCAGTTTCTTGTATTTTCCTTTCTAGAAGATTCAAGCAGCTGCTAATCATTATGCTTCAAGCACAGAAAGAAAAAGAACAAATGAAAAGGAAGAAAAAGAAAAGAAGGAAAGAAAGAAGAAGGAAAGAAGAAAGGAAGGAAAAGAAAAGTAAAAAGAAGGAAAAATCCATAGGGCTAGATTTGTCTGGCTCATTATGATTATTCCTTGATTTGACTCTCACAGGTAATGTAGATGTCAGGTACAATCTATTGAGCTTCTTATATCTATTATATTATTAAGTATTCTTCCTCTATTGGCTATTTTAAAATTTCACTGAAATATCTACAAATGAGGCTATATATCTTGATAATAATATCTCTAAACTGTATTAGGCACCTAATTTGCTTACTATCACTTCTTGATAGAATAGTAATTTTTAATAGTGACTTTAATTTCAGAAATGCTCTTGTGGATTCTAAAATTTTAAAAGCAATGGCTACTAATAGCAGAATTGCTTTTGGTAAGTGGATAATTATCATCTTTCTAGGAACTAAATTAATTAGCTGCCTCCTTTTCCTAAGAAGAAAGCTTTGTATTTTGCACATTTCTTTAGATATTTATTTGACAGAAGGGCTATGACTAAGCAAGTTAGGCTACTTGGGATCACTTAACATGGTGTAATGAAATGAAACTATTCAGTGATAGAATTCTGACACTACAAAATAAACAGAGTTTTAAAGGATACTGCTTAAAACTCCCCCTGGGTTCATTTTACCTAATTTGGTAGAGAAAATCATTTTCAAATTCATTCAAAATACAATCAAAATTCAACTGTAAATAGGTAAGGATGAAGCAACATTAACATTCTGAAGAGCAAAGATGTTAATATAAGTGAAATATTCTCTGTGGCAATCATATTTCCTGGGCTTTCAAAAGCTTCATTGACATATGTGAGGATCAGATGGGGGGATATTAGAACACTTTGTAAGCATACTTTGAGTATCCATGTGATACACATTCAGCAAATACACACATAGTTCTTGGATTAATATGCCCTAGAATTTCAGGATACAATAGTTCTTTTGAAATATAATCATGGAGTTGTGGAGTTGCTTCATTTTAAGACAGTGATTCTAGACTCACGGAGGCTGGTAGGAAGGGAACCTAAAGACTTCAAGAGATGGGAGTCCTCATAAGCTTCCTAACAAGAGCTCATGAATTTGTTTGTAAAGTATCTAGTGTGATTGGACTCAGTCACTTTGATCAGGCATGTGACTTTAACGAAATTACTGTGCTTTGTTATTCTCTTTTGTAAATGGAGGTAATCATGGTACTAATTTAACCAAGTTGTAAGAACTAAATAAATTAATACATGGGATTGGCTTAAAATCAAGCTTAATGCATACAATCAATACTATGTAACTATCTTTTTTGAAGTGTGTGTGTGTGTGTGTGTGTGTGTGTGTGTGCGCGCGCGCGCGCATAAATATTTTAGAGAAAATCTGGCACTGGTGGCTTTTCTTCCTCTCCATTTCACTCAGTCTGTTTCTTGCCTAAGAAGGAATGCTTTATCTTTAAAAACAAAACAACCACACAAAAATATTTTTTTTCAAAAATGTTTAAGTGCAAATGATGGATGAATATTAAAAAATATTTAGGGAGAGCCCCTACTGTCCTGAGTGTATCTCATTTTAATATGGAAGTCTACAGATATTCCTTTCTCCTTTGTTTGGATTAGGTGTCTCAGAGATAAGATTCACCTGCTGAAACTTCTCTACAAATTCACTCTAGGCTGTTTATCCTCTTTCTTAAGCACACCTTTAGGTAGCTATAGCTAGTAAGACTCATTTGTATATAGCACTCCATGAATTTTCTGCTTTCCATTTGAATTCCAAAATTATCTCCTTATGTGTACCAACTCTAAGTGTGTGTGTGTGTGTGGCAGCTCATATTATTTTTTTTAATTTTTTTTAAATTTTATTTTTGATAGAGAGAGACATCATGAGCAGGGGAGGGTCAGAGAGAGAGGGAGACATAGAATCTGAAGACAGGCTCCAGGCTGTGAGCTAGCTGTCAGCACAGAGCCAGACATGGGGCTCGAACTCACAAACCATGAGATCATGACCTAAGCCGAAGCCAGGTGCTTATCTGACTGAGCCAGCCAGGCACCCCTCTTATTATGTTTTAAAATTGCTTTCATATGTGTTTTTATTCATTAAAATGTTTTCTTTCTGATATCGGCCTCAGGAGATATAATTTGCTCATCCAGATCCAAAGGAAAATAAGTAATATGCTGTATGTCAGTTATACTAAATTTTATAACCTAACCTGGAATCTCTTCACTGAAACCATGGCCATTATTCAATTGATTCACACATTTTAAAAAATGACTCTAATACTTAAATAATAAACTGTGTACAATTTATAACACTATTAAAATTAAGGTAATTGCAGGATTAAATTAGCTTGAAAAAATCCTTAAATTGCAATATATGAAGCCAGTTCATGGGTGACACATGACAATGCTTTTAGCATAATATTGAAATTATATTAATTTTTTAAATATTGCTTTTAACATTTATTCATTTGAGAGACGAAGAGAGACAGACCATGAGCAGGTGAGGGGCAGAAAGAGAGGGCGACACAGAACCTGAAGCAGGTTCCAGGCTCTCGGCTGTCAGCACAGAGCCTGATGCGGGGTTCGAACTCACAGACTGCAAGATCATGACATGAGCCAAAGTAGGACGCTTAACTGACTGAGCCACCCAGGCATCCCAGAATTATGTTAAATTTTTTTAACCAAGAACTGATAACTTGTTCACATTTTAGAACTCTGATCTATTCAAGGATAAAAATACTTGTAGATATAAGTAAAACTTTATGAATAATTTTAACTCTTCTTTTAGTTAAAAATTACTGAAATAATAGCTTGTTGGACAACCATATTTGCAAAAGTTCTTAGTGACAAAAATTGCTGCTTGTATACATTTTAGTACACTTGAAATCCTCTGAGGCATGGAGATTATTCTTCAAACCATGTTCAATTTCCAAAGTAAATGCATTAAAACATTAGGGTTACACTTATTTTAATTCTCCATCTTATGTGTTAATTAATATGTTATACTTAATTTTTACCACTTCTGTATAAACCTGTATAGGATAAAAATAAGCATGTTGAGCTTTTACAAGGCTAATCCATTTAGGAAACTTCGAAGTAAGACAAAATTCAGCTGATATTAAAATGAATATAATGGGAAGAATGGTGAAGAAACATGAAGAAAAGCAAAATCCAATCCATCTAAAATCTTGTATGATAGTTACAGTGTTTCATATTTATTCTATGAATAATAGGAAGCCAATGGAAATACTTAAGCAACGAGTTGTCTTATTCCAAATTGTTTTAAAATATCACTATTGTATGCAATGGTTAATTTAGAAGGATCCAAGAAGATATATAGGGATTACCTTTAGGTCTTTCTATTCTTAAAACTGGTAAGAAAAATTGGCAATAACTGAGGGGGAGCATGCTATCAATATTAATGTCTATTCAAAATATTTAATGAATGCTTCTGTGTTTCAAGTCCCATTCCAATCACTGGGACTTGAAATGAATTTCACAAATGATACCAGTGACCTTAAAGCTCAAATTCTAGTACAAAATAGTCAATTATCAATTAAATAATCAATTCTTACTACTATAAATGAAATATTATATATGATGGGATCGAGAGGAGTGGCTTGGCATGAGGATACTCTGGGTGGAGAAGTCACGAAAAACCTTTTCAAAGAGATGACTATTCATTTGAGATTCAAATTCCAAAAAGTTGAAATGTTAAGAAGTTTTCCAGGAATTTGGAATATTGAAAATAGAGGTGTTGTTGAGGAATATACTGGCATATTGTTATAAAAAGAAGGCCAATATGTCTGAAGTTAAGTAAATGAGAAGCGTAGAGATATAAAAATGGGGGTTCAGGAGAAAAGCCAAATGATCTGATTACCTAAATACATTATGTAAGTTTCTACAGGGTATGATCCCTGGAGTCTTAATTTTAGTCTATAAAGTAAAGGCAATAAAGGAGATATAATGTTTAAGGTGTTTTTAAAAGGCCACTCTGGCCTATCAATGGAAAATGAGAACCTGGAGAAATGGGTAGTAATATAGGCAAAGAATAATGAAATTGCAGAAATGAGGTAGAGCTTTTTAAGCAGTACAGGTAAGATATGACAATAGCTGAATAAAGTTCACAGTATTGGAGAAGATGAGACTTTCTACTTATTTTGGAAAAAGGACAATAGGATTTGCTGATGCAGTGATTATTTGAATATATCAGACAGATTAATTTGATTGATATAGTGTTATGTTTGTGAGATTTTTTTGAATCACTAAGGAGTTAGTGTGCTATTTACTAGGACAACAAACTCTGTGGTAGAAATGCTGATCAGAGTTTTAAATTTGAGAGGAGACTGCACATGGAGAGTTAGCTGACCCCTAGTTATAGGGACCCATTTGGAAATCTTTGGCATATAGTTGGTCATTTTGACCATTTTAGGAAAGATTACAAATGGAAAGACAATTAGATAGGATCAAACTCTGAAGCACTCCAACATTTTAAGCACATAGAGAACCTGGAGGCAAAGAAAATCCTGAGATACTTTGGGCAGAAGAGTAGAAGTTACACCTGAAGAAACAGTGTGGTGTTCTGGACAACCCTTCCTCATGTTATTGAATAATCAAGTAAAAGAAGGCAAAGCCTAAGTGTAAAATTAGCTTTTGCTAGGAGGTAACGGTCCCAAATGACTCTGAAGGACAGGATGAAAGATTTCCAGATGCAGTTCAATTTGTCTATGCCTTAGAAATAAGATAAAGAGGTGGTGGTGATGGTGGAGGGCACTTATGGGGAAGAGCACTAGGTGTTATATGGAAAACAATTTGACATTAAATATTGTGGAAAAAAATAAAATAAAACCCTAATAAAATAAATGGAAACACAAAGAAATAAAAATTCAAATAATTAGGATTTTGGAATAAAATTTCTTGAACACTTTAAAAAAATAAATAAGATAAAGTAGTCCCTGTCAAATATCTTGCATGTTCTCAAGGAATGAGGTCAACTAATGAGAATAAATTGCAAGTGTATAGTTAGAGAATGTAGGGAAAGGTTTGACATAGTTTTGGAGAAATAAAGACAAATTTCATTAGATAAGATAACTGGATTTTCAGAATTCATTTGAGAACAGTTAAGTTTAATAATCAATACATTTATATAGGTGTAGAGATGTTAATGTTTTTTTACCCAAACTATGAATAGTCATAAAAATCCCATTTAACTTCATTAATTCAGGAGAGGATAAAACTTCAATGGATACAAGACTTTTGAAATTGTTAGCACAGTTTTTGACCATTAGTATAAACTCAATTAAGTTAAATGCAGAGAACACATTGATAGGAGAATTTAGTGTATTTTTAAAATTTTTTTAGTGTTTATTTGTTTTTT
>NC_043705.1:78336690-78361548 GCF_006229205.1 Suricata suricatta | reverse complement strand
AGAGAGAGAGAGACACACACACACACACACAGGGGAGGGGCAGACAGAGGGAGACACAGAATCCAAAGCAGCCTCCAGGCTCTGAGCAAGAGTTCAGCACAGAGCCTGATGTGGGACTCAAACCCACGGACTGTGAGATCATGACCTGAGCTGAAATTAGACACTTAACCAACTGAGCCATCAAGGTTCCCCATCATGTTGCCTTTTATAAACACACCCATATTACTCCAACACCACCTTCTCCTAGCCCTATTGTCTGGCAACCACTAATAGTTCTAAAATTGTCTTTTCAAATGTATTAGAGAATATATAAGATTAATAACCCCCTAGCCACCCTTATCAAAAAGAAACAGGATGCAAATAAATTACAAATGAGAGAGGAGAAGTAATGACTAACACCACAGAAATACAAACATCTATAAGAGAATATTAAGAAAAATATTGTCAACAAAGTGGACAATTTGGAAGAAATGAATAAATTCCTAGGAACCGATCAACTACCAAAACTGAATGAGGAAGAAATATAAAATGAACAGAAAGATTACTAGAAAAGAAATTGATCCAGTAATCAAAATTCTCCCAACAAAGAAAAGTCCCGGGCCAGATGGCTTCCCAAAAAAATTCTACCAAACATTTAAATAGTTAATACTTATTCTTCTCAAAGTATCTAAAACTCTAGAAATTAAAAGAAAACTTCCAAACTCACTTTATGAGGCCAGTATTAGCCTCATTCCAAAACCAAAGACTCCAATAGCAAAGAGAACTATGGGCAATATCCTTGATGAACAAGGATGCAAAAATTCCCCACAAAATACTAGCAATTTGAATGCAACAGTACGTTAAAAGAATCATTCACCATTATCAACTGAGATTCATTCCTGGGTTGCAAGTGTAGTTCAATAATCACAAATTAATCAACATGATACACCCTATTAATAAAAAAAAGGATAAGAACCATATGATCCTCTCAATAGATGCAGAAAAAGCATCTCACAAAGTATAGCGTCCATTCATAACAAAATCTCTCAAAAAAGTAGAGATAGATAAAACATACCTACACATCACAGAAGCCATATATGAAAACCCCACAGGTAATATCACCCTCAATGGGGAAAAGCGGAAAGCTTTTCCTCTACAGTCAAGAATGAGACAGGGATGTCCGTTCTCACCATTGTTATGTACCATAGTACTGGAAGTCCTAGCCTCAGTAATCAGACAACAAAGAGAAATAGAAGCCATCTAAATCTGCAAGGAAGAATTCAAACTTTCACTATTCACAGATGACATGATGTTTTATGTGGAGAATCCAAGACTTCACCAAAAAAAATTACTAGAACTAATAGATGAATTCAGGATGCAAAGTGATACATGAAGTTGCAGGATACAAAATGAATATACAGAAATATGTTGCATTTCTATATACCAATAATGAAGCAGAAAGAAAAAAAAATCAAGGAATCAATCCCATTAACAATTGCACCAAAAACCATAAGATACCTAGGAATAAACCCCATTAAAGAGTTAAAAAATCTGTACTCTGAAAACTATAGAACACTTATGAGAGAAATTGAGAGGGACACAAAAAATGGAAAAACATTTCATACTGATGCATTGGAAGAACAAATAGTGTTATAATGTCTATACTCCCCCAAAGCGATCTATACATTTAATGCAATCCCTATCAAAATACCACCAGCATTTTTCACAGCGCAAGAACAATCCTAAAGTTTGTATGGAACACTAACGTGACCCCAAAGAGGCATAACAATCCTGAAAAAGAAAAGCAAATGTAAAGGTATCACAATTCTAATTTCAAGCTATATTAGAAAGTTGTAGTCATCCAGACAGTACGGTACTGGCACAAAACCAGACACATAAATCAATGGAACAGAATAGAAAACCCAGAAATGGACCCACAACTATAAGGTCAACTAATCTTCAACAAAGCAGGGAAAAATATCCAATGGAATAAAGACAGTCTCTTCAATAAATGATTTTGGGAAAACTAAAGGACAACATGCCAAACTGTTGAAACTGGACCACTTTTTTTTACGCCATACCGAAAAATAAAATCAAAATGGATGCAAGGCCTAAATGTGAGACAGGAAACCATCAAAATCCTGGAAGAGAACGCAGGCAGTAACCTCTTGACATTGGCCATAGCCATGTCTCACTTCCTTTCCTGAGGCAAGGGAAACAAAACAAAATGAACTATTGGGACTTCATGCAAATATAAACCTTTTGACAGTGAAGAAAACAATCAACAAATGTAAAAGGCAACTCAAAGAATGGGAGAAAATATTTGCAAATGACATATCACATAAAAGGTTAGTATCCAAAATCTATAAAGAACTTACCAAATTCAATACCCCCCAAAACACATCATCCAATGAAGAAATGGTAAGACATGAAGAGATATTTTTCTAATGAAGGTATCCAGATGGCTAATAGACACATGAAAAAATACTCAACATCACTAATCAAGTATGTATCAAAACTACAATGAGGTTATCACCTCATACCTGTCAGAATGGCTAAAATGAACAACACAGGAAACAGATATTGGCGAGGATGTGAAAAAAAGGGAACTTTCTTAAAGTGTTGGTAATGTAAATTGTTGCAGCCACTGTGGAAAATAGTATGGAGATGCCTCAAAGAGTTAAAAATGGAATTATCCTATGATACAGGAATTGTACTAATTATTTACTCAAAGGATACAAAAATACTGATTCAAAGGGTAATAATACACCCTTATGTTTAGGGCAGCATTATTAAGAAGAGCCAAATTATGATAAGGGCCACAATGTCCATTGACTCTGTGTGTGTGTGTGTGTGTGTGTGTGTGTGTGTGTGTGTGTGTGTGCGCGCGCGCACATATATACATATATACATACAATGGAAGAGTAGCCATAAAAAGAATGAAATCTTGAGGTTTGCAGTGACATGAATGGAACTAGAGAGTATAATGCCAATTGAAAGATGTCAAGGAAAAACAAATACCATCTGATTTTACTCACATCTGGAATTTAAGAAACAAAACAGATGAACATAGGTTGGGAAAATGAGGGGAAACCAGAGAACAAACTCTTAACTACAGAGAACAAATGGAGGGGTTCCTGCAGAGAGGATTGGCAAGAGTATGGATGGGTTACATGAGTGACAGGTATTAAACAAGGCACTTACTTTGATGAGCACTAGGTGTTGTATTTAAGTGATGAATCACTAATTTCTACATCTGAAATTGAAAAAAAGATTAAGGACTGTTGACTATTAGTTTTCTTTGTGAAGAATGTATAACTTATTTGTAAATTTTGTAGCTCTTCTAACTGCTTTGTCATGAGGAGGAGTCTGTGTATAAAACTTAAATGCATTTCTTCATCTCATCAAGTATTTAATTTTTTTTTTGTAATTTGTATGTATTTTTGTGTGTGATTGAGAGAGAGAGCAACAAAGAAAGAGACAGAAACTGAGCAGGGAGGGGCAGAGAGACAGTGAGACACAGAATCCG
Organism: Suricata suricatta; assembly: GCF_006229205.1. Lineage (NCBI taxonomy): Eukaryota > Metazoa > Chordata > Mammalia > Carnivora > Herpestidae > Suricata > Suricata suricatta. The sequence goes on along the minus strand of NC_043705.1, from coordinate 78,358,040 downwards.
AAGCAGGCTCCAGGTTCTGAGCTGTCAGCACAGAGCCCAAGGCTGGGCTTCAACTTAAAAATGTGATATCATGACCTCCTCTGAAATCAAATGCTTAACCGACTAAGCAACCCAGGTACCCCTATCATCAGGTATTTTAAAGATTCAACTGTATTTTAAAATTCTAAGTTTTGCACAATTATCAACATCTTGACATCCTTTAGTACTTTTGCATTTTTTGGCTCTACCTTTTTGGTGCAGTCACTTGCTTATACAGTAAAATAACATATTACCTTGTAGTGAACGAACGGATGAATAACTAAATGAATCTGAATTATCTGTATCTATCATTTAAGGACTCTTAGTAAAAGTACAACTCCATCAGAAATTCTATTTGTATTTTCTTCATAGAGATTTATATATTTATTTAAGAGTATATATTCTATGAAAAATTAATATAATACATAAACCTTTGGGAATTTTTTTTTCCATTTGGCAGTTTCCCCGAGACTCACCTTCATGGCTGTTTAAGTATCTATTATCTGTTTCCTTTCCCCCCACTGAGTTCTATTTAATAATGTGGATGAGCCCGTTTAACCATTCACTATCATTCACCATTCATTATCCATATACAATAATTTCATCTGCAAATAATGTAAGTCATTTTTTTCTTTTTTTATACTAATTACTTTCCTTCCATGCTTAATGCATTGGTCTGGATCTTTGCTACAATATTAAATAGAAAGTTTGAAAGCAAGTGGTCTTGTTTTGTTCTCCTTGGAGGAAAAATTTTAGTAATTTGCCATGGAGTAGGATATTTATCTAAGTTTTGGGAAGGTGCTATTTATTAGGGTAGGTAAGTCCTTTTTATCCCTAATATACAAAGAGTTTTGGTGTTTTAATCATGATTGCATTTTAAGATTTATTTAATACTTTTCTTCATTATTGGGGTAATATAATTTTTCTTTACTTGGTTAATATGTTAAATTGTATTGATTTCCTATCACTGTAGCATTCTTGGAGTAACTTCCCCTTAATCATGATACAGTATACTTTTGATAATTCACGTGTTTGATTTGCTATCTTGTTTTTAGAATTTTTATACTTATATTCATGGAGGGATATTTTTTGACATAAAGTCCTTGTTGTAGATATGGGGACTCATATTAAGAGCTGGAAAATATTCTTTATTCTCTGGAGAACTTTTATAAGATCGGTGAAGCTTCTTCCTTCTGTGTTTGGAAGATTCACCTCCAAAATGATTTAAGTCTGGAGTTTTCTTTCTGAGAAAGTTTTAATAATGGATTCAATTTTCAGAAAGATATAGTAGTACTTAGATCTTTTGTATGTCTTTGTGCTATATTGTTATATTTGCTAATTGTGCATATATTGAAAAATACAATGATTATTTTGGGTATTTACAGTCAATTTGTATTTACCAGAGTTCTACTCTTTTCATTGATCATCATTTCTACTTCAATTTCAAAAGAGTCATTTTGGCCTTGAGAGTTCAGAATGAATTTTAGAATTTGGTATGCCCTTGCTTAGTCTCAAAAAGATGTAACTGGCTGGATTTTTTTTTTTTTTTTTTGAGCTGAGCCTACTCTATAGAGTATAATTGGTTTACTATTCCCTAAAATATTTATGTCTCCCTTAGTTATTCTCAGTAACTTTAGTTTTTATTGTATAGCTTTTGTATACCATTTACAGATTTTATATTATTGATATGTTATAGGAAAATATTTTTTAAAAACTTATCCTCATGTTTTGGCTATTGTACACGTATGCAAGGTACTATACTTTAACCTTGTATATAATCTGTTTACTTGATAAATTCTCTTATGCACTTCATTAGTTGTCTGGTTTATATGTTTAATTTCTGCACATAGATACATGTGGTCTACACTAGAACAATTCACTCATCCAACATTGTGTCTCATAGGTCCCTCATCCAGCTCCACAAGATCATGAACTCACTTTTTTTTTTTCTTTCAGGTTATTGTAGTTCATAGCTTTAGCAAGTATTTTGGCACTACATACCAGTGGGTCTACTGACTCCAGCATTTGCTGACAATTTACTCACTATGCAATACCTTGCCTAGAATCAGTGCCATATATTCAAGATTTTTTTTTTTAACAATTTTCACTTAGGTACCAGTTTCTGTATTAGTCATTTGTTATCACACTAAGGCTATACAGCACACACAACCGAAATCTCAGTAGCATCCCTTAATCAGGATTCCTTTAGGACTTTTAGTTTATGTATTGACAGCAGAATTGGCTAGGTGAGTTTGATACACTCAAAATCTATCAAACTCAGGTCAGGGATATTGGCTATCTCAAATATGTTCTTTCTTGATCAGTGTCAAAAACTCCCAGCAGGGACACTAAAAATATACAGCATCTCCAATATGATAGATTTAGAACTGGTTCACTGTCACTTCTGCTCAAATCTCATAGCCCAAAGCAAGTCATATGGTTAAGAATAACAGCAAAAGGATTATGAGGTATATATTCCTTCTAATCCATATAGCTTCAGTATTTGGAAAAGGTCTTCGTGAGACTCACTTTATGTTTGAGATTGGAACGTTTCTATGTATTACTCACGTCCCACAAAACCACCCAAATCTTGGCTATTGTCATTTTACATTGGTAGTGGCACTCTTAATGGGAAAAAACCAAGATCCTTAGTCTCCTGTCTCCTGCCTATTCCTAGGATCAGTAGATAGACTCTGAGAAAAATCAGCTACACAAAGTCTTCTGTACAGTTCTCCTGTCTCTACAATCTTCTAGGTTTAATTGCTTCTCTGCCCTTTGGCTAAGATCAAGAAGAGAATCTTCTAAGCCTCATTGTTTTAGTAATTCACTGATGTCTTTAATAGTTTGTTTCTTCATCTACTTTTTATTTGTTTTGGGCAACAACTACTCCCTCTTTTCTCGAAGTGGGGATCTCCCTATTTTTTGAAATAAATAGAGCATTAGCATTATTTCTGAAAGCCTTTTAGAAATCTGTTTTCTTGGCTTTTTGTTTTTGTTTTGTTTATTTTATTCCACAGATATTATCACTATTTTGAAGTTTACTGGGTCATTTCCATCCTTTTTACTGAGAGACCATTTCCCCCAGCATCTCTGCATATCTTATATAAGCTTTTGTTCCATATTATCTTTTCAAAGATGCTTCCACAATAAACATCATTAGAAGATAGAATGTCCCTCCAGGGCATTTATTTGCTAATAATAAAAACATCTCTTTCCAGGGGAAAATTTGGGACAGGCTCACTAGTTTCCTGAGATCTGGTTTCCTAAATTGTGAGGGAGGAACACTACGTACATAGCATTTACCTCCGTGGGAAGTGTTGGACCAGAGTGTGGGAATAAGCTTAGGAATTCCCTGAGCTGGCACAGATGGGTTAACAAGGCATAAAGAGTTGGAAAGCCACAGGATGAGCACAGCAAAGTTTCGATAAACAAGATTATGTCAACAGGACAAGGCCCCCAGTATAGGACACAAGCATAGGAATAGGAAATCTCAGGATGGAACCATCCAAATTGAGGTAAAACAAGATTAGGTGTTCAGGGCAGAAATGCCCCCCTACTTAGTACAATATCAGAAAGCTGCTTTCATAGGAAGGAAAGATCAAAATTGGTAAACGGGTAAATAAGGCTATAGATGGCATCAGGGCTAAGTTGCCCAGAGGAGAGCTAATTAGCAAAAGAAAGGTGTCTTGTTGACCCTGAGGTAGCATGCTCGGTCTTGTCCAGTAAACCCAGTTTAGGAATACAGAGGTGGTGCCTCACGTCTACTATAAACAACCGTTTGCCCTTGCCAGGACTTTGTTTTGTATTAACCCAAAGCCTTAACACTGCACATCTTCAAAACCCCCATTTTCCCCTCATGCCCATGAATTGATGTTCATGATTTAATTCTCTTTGCACATGCCCATTATGCTTGTAAGCCTTCTGATTCTAATAAAAACAGAGAAAGGACCCTTACTCAGGACTCTTGTCTCCTCCCAGAAATTAGCCTCTCTCACATTTTAATCCTTGATCTGCTCTCTTACTAGACAAAAGAGAACTTCAGACCCAGAATTTAAGACCCCAGAGGAACCAAGATGAATTGATCTTCAACCTATCTACTGTACCATGAGTAATAAAGTCTTTTGTCTTAGATCCTGCATGTTATATCTTTTACTAGTATCTATGAAACAGGGACATCATAAATTGTTAGCTTGCATGAAGAATAATATCTCGGACCTCTCATTGTTCTTAATATAAGGTTTTTTTTAATTTTTTAATGTTTTTATTTATTTTAGAGATAGAGCATGAGCAGGAGAGGTGCAGGGAAAGAAGGAGACACAGAATCCAAAGCAGGCTCCAGACTCTGAGCTGTCAGCACAAAGCCTGATGCAAGGGTCAAACCCATGAACCTTCAGATTGTGACCTGAGCCAAGTCAGATGCTCAACTGACTGAGGGACACAGGCACCCCAAAATCCCCTAATAGTCTTAGGAATTTCTTCTTCTGTGTCTATAACAAGCTCCTACTTAATTAAAAGGACTTGAGATACTTTAAAATAAAAACATACATTAAGTGATTATTTGCAAATGTTGAATATGCTTTTCTTCACTCTTTGTAACGGAGTAAAATCTTTAAGATATTTAGGTTGGCAATGCATCAAGTAAAACAGTAACTTTCAGTAAACCAGTAAAATTCTTCTGGCTACTAGAGAAACATGTTTCCATTTTTAATAAATACAAATTTTAACAGACCAATTTTAAAGTGACAAGTTTTTAAGGAAATACTTAATTCCTTCAAAATGATAGAAACTGCTGAGTGGATATTTTCAGGAGAGATTAAGTAAAATTGTGTTAATTGAAATGTTTTTCATTCTATTTCTTATATATCTTATAAGGTACATGCTCCTTGCCTGAATTGCAATCAGTAATTCATGAGACACCAGTGGATTTCCTTAGGGCAAGTAACAATATAAAATAATAATTTCTCATTTTAAAGGAGTCTGACCTTTTATTAAATCTGTGAAGGAAATGGAGTTAAAAACTCTCTGGCAGATTTCACAGGCCTCAATTAAGAAAAGCTGTGATTATTATTACAGAACAAACTGAGTCAATTTTAGGCTTCTAGAACTTGTACTGCACCATCCTTAGCAGCCCTCTCAGCCTACTGTTGAAATCTGAGCTGAGGCTCTCTCTAATACTCTCAGCACTTGATTCAGTTTACAAAGAGAAATGAATTATAGCCATCTCCCAGAGAGTGAAATTGCATTGTAACATGCTGAAGTACTCTGTGACTAGAAGGAAAATGGGGGAAAAAATCCTCAGACCTCTTAATATCTTCTACCATCTTCATAAATATACTGATGAAAAGGAACTAAAGAGATTAAAAAAAACCCATCCTAATTATAAAAATATAGCTCTATTATCTGTGCTGAAAACCCAATCTCTTAAGAAAAAATTACTACCATGTATTTTATACAATTTGTGCCACATACTTCCCCATAACCTAAGCACACACATTTTAAAAAGTTAAAATAAGGAAGAGCATTATGTATTTGAGAACAGTATTTTTTTTTTTTGCACTGGTTAAGGTGTAGTATTAAAATAATGTGGTTGTTTATATGGGCTCCACATGAAATCCACTCTGAGGTCTCTATTTTTCTCAACTGGCATAATTTAGTAGGTTATGCTCAACAATTTATTTCATATTTTAATGTTTAATCTGGTGGAAAAACTACTGCTAATTTTTACTACCACTGGTAGCTAGTTAAAAACAGTTGTCTTCAATCAAAAACAAGTTATTAAAGCAGCGGTTCTCACAAATTCGCATCACCTGGTGGGCTTGTTAAATCAGACATTGCAGGACCCCAGCCCCATTTTCTGATTCAGTAGATCTTTGTTGAAGCAAAAGAATTTACATTCCTAACAAGTTCCCTGTTGATAGTCTTGCTGCTGATCCTGGCATAACAATTAGAGAAACACTACTCTAAAAAATAAGTTTTCTCATACGTAAGTGTGGGGGAAAAAAATCTACCTTAGGAAGCTGTGACATCTACAGATCCCCGAGTCAGCCATCTAGATATCCAAATTCAATAGGATTCTGTACATTCAGACTTACAGTTTAAGTCCCTTTAGGTACTGAAGGGCCAACTAGTATGTATATCCATTTAGTCATTTATTGAGCAAATATTCATCTAGTTTCAACCATGTATGTACCAAGGACCTTCCAGGCCCAAGGGCTAACATAGTGATTCGGTTACACATGATCTTTTGTATTCTAACATATTAGGGTATGGTAGGCAAAGACAATTATGCATTGCTTCTAATGCAAAGTGTTATTAACCCCACATGTCCTTGAAATATCCGTCTGTAAACTAGAATATAATGTAGCAGTTAAATTGTATATCCACAGACATTGATGTGGACAGATTAGAGCATACTGTCTTGTGGGGAAAAAAGTTCTAGATCAGCACAAAAACAATGATACAGTATAAATACAATCAAAGTGAAACTAAAATTATGTATTTCTATGAATACTCTTATATACATAAAAAGAATACAAAAGACATATCAAATGGTAGCAAGGGTGGGAGCCAGTATAAGGAATATTGGTTTTTTTGTTCCTTTATAAGAAAAATATTCAGTTATTTTTATAAAATTAAAAATAATGTTACAAAGTAGTGGGTGAGAGAACAGAAAATTGGCCAAAGTGCTCTTCCTCATAAAAGAAATAAAAATGACAAAATAGATCAACTAAATATCAACCACATTAGTCACCAAGGAAATGCATATTAAAATATCCACAAGATACTCATTGAAACATAAATGTAAAGGGGGGACAAAGTACAACTTTTACCTGTATGGTTAGGAAATGACCACACAGGAAATGTCAGACCAGGATTTGCAACGAGGTCTTAAACAGTCCTCTGTACTAACGATACAGAAACAGACTAACAGGAACAGACTAACAGAAACAACTTAAAGACGTTGACAACACCTTCAGAGTCTGCACCCTGCTTCGTAAAGCATTTTCCAAGAGATGCTCATATAGTCTCAAAACTCACGCTTTACAATTTCCAGGACCTACTTTCTTCTTTTGACCACAACTTGCTCTCCTGTTCTCCCACCATCTGGCTTTGCTACCACATCAATTTGATGAAAAACCCTTTCTAAATTCTAACATGCAATTTTCACCAGTGATTTCAACCCATTCCCCCACCTGAAGTAGGTCATCTCCTATCATTTGGAAAAGTATCGGCTGTTTGATGCACAAGGTAACATAAAATGAAATCACCTCTGTCAAGGGGTTTTAAAATGGAGCCAGGAAGCCATTAAAAAGATGAGTGTTAAACATGTCCTCATCTGCTGGAACCATAAACTTTTAAACTGGGCCAAACCCTAAATACTTCAAGGATTCTACACAAACACTTGCTACAGTAACAAACCTTTGTTTAGTGCAATCTCTAACCAATTATACTCAGCAAACATTAGTTTTCTCATACCAACACTAATCAAAATTCTTTGTAAACACTTATACAGGCATTCACTTTTTGTCCTCCAAACCCCTGACTTTTGCTCCTTGGTAAGACACAATTTGGATTACTACCCAAATCTGGGCTCCCTGAATTACAATTTTAAGACCCCAAAAGAGTGCTTTTGGTTTATTTCAGTTCTGCCTTTTTCATGGTCAACAGTAATATGGCTTGTGGGAGGCAATAAATGTAACTCCTCTCTTATCATTCCCCTTATATTAGAATCTATTTCTAATTAAGAAATAATCAGTATTAATTATTAGGCGTGGGGCACCTGAGTGGCTAAGTCGATTAAGCCTCCAATTTCAGCTCTGGTCATGATCTCATTGTTCGAGGGTTGGACCCCCACAACTGGCTTTGTGCTGACAGCTCAGAGCCTGGAACCTGCTTCAGATTCTGTGTCTCCCTCTCTCTCTGCCATTTCCCCACTCATGCTCTGGCTCTGTCTCTCTCTCTCTCAAATATAAACATGAATTAAAATACAGAGGTATATAATGATGAAAATACTGATACATGTGATAAAGCTAATAATTTTAGATCTGTACCCAAAGCTGCTTCCTATTATTATCCCTCAAAGTTAGATTTATGCCCCCACAGACATTGTTACAGTTGGAAAGGTAAAGCAACAGAGTTTTTCATATTGAATTCATTGCATGGGCAGACAGAAGTCCCTACTGTAACCTCACATGAACCGGCCAGCCACCAAAAAAACAAGTCCCAATTAGCTGAGCCTCGTGGGGCTCAGTTTCTTCTCTCACAATTTCCAATCTGATAAAACATTTTTTCCCTACTGAGGAGTAAATTAGGAAAGAAAATCTAAAAGAAATACCTTACAGCACATCGTAGTGGTTCTCAAACTTCAGGAAACATCAAATTGCCTGGACAGCTTATAAAAACACAAACTGCTGGGCCCCAACACCAGAGTTTCTGATTTAGCCGGTCTGGGGTGGAGCCTAAGAAGGGGTAGAAGGCTCACAGGTGCTGATGCTGCTGGTCTAGTGATCAAAGTGGGAGAACCACGGTGATAGTACATTAGAATCATCTGGGAGATCTTGTAAAAAATACCGAAGCTTTGAATTCACCGAAACCAATTAAATCTCAGTCTCCAAAGTCGTGGTTTAAATCACTGGGATTTGATAAATTCCTTCCAAGTGATTCTAATATTTAGGCAGAGTTAATCATTGCATCTAGCAGTAGTTGTCTTACATAGATGTCAGAGGCCAGGAAAATTTAAATTTTCCTTTAATTTGCTTTTTAATTTCCAACTCATACAACTTAGCCCCTGGAGGCATATATTTCTGAATACTCAGAAGGGAGAACACAAGTTTGTAGCCTTAGCATTTGATATACCTATAAGGATGTAGATATACTTTTGTAGCATTGCAAAGTGCCAATAATAGTTTTCCCTATTTCAATAAGAATATTTTCTCATCTTTATGTAGAAGATAAATTTACCTTTATAACAATGTTTTAACTGTTCATTTTTTTCTTTAAAGTTTTAAAATTGATCAGAAACCATATGAGACACCTTTGTTACATTTTATGAAATTTAATGAAATGCATGTAAACAATCTCAGTTTGGGATGATTACTTTCCTTCTGAAGAAGTTTTTTGTTTTATTATGAAATACACATGCAATATTAAGAGTAATAATAAATAATAAAAGCAAACTCCTAAACACCAATCAATTAAAAAACAGCCTTGCTTTTGAAACTTCAAAGGTGACTAGCACTGAATCACCTGGGAGGTAACTAATAACATGAATTTTGTATTTATCATCTCTTTGTTATTTTTATGGTATTATTATAGTGCTAAATTGTTTTCCAAAGTGTAGGTACAAACTGACATTCCTACAGCTGTGTATGCTTAGGTGTTTCACGTGACAACCTAGCCAAACTGGTTTTGTACAAGGATTTGTAAATCCTTAAAAAGTCTAATTCTTATATAAAGTGCATTATAAGTCAACAGAGGAATGCAATTACACTCGAAAATAAACTTATATATGGGAGCCTGGGTGGCTCAGTCGGTTAAGCCTCTGACTTTGGCTCAGGTCATGATCTCACAGTTCGTGGGTTTGAACCCTGACTCAGGCTCTGTGCGGACAGCTCAGAGCCTGGAGCCTGCTTCGGAGTCTGTGTCTTCCTCTCTCTCTCTACCTGCCTCCCGCTCACTAGGTCTCTCTCTCTCTCTCAAAAATAAATATATATATTTAAAAATTTTTTTTAAATAAACTTATATAATAAATAAAAGAACAAAGTACTAAACTCGAAGGCAATTAATAACTAAAATGTCAGGAAACGGGTTTATTTCAAGAGCTTTCAGAGTATGTCTAGTTGCTTTGATCTTCCATGCCTATTTTCCCCTATCATCTCTGAGGCACTCCAAGACTGAAGTACAGATAGAAGTGTATCGCTTGCCTGGCAACCAAATTGCAGAATCCTGCCTACTCATAATTTAAAGTTATACCAGTATGAAACTGATTACAAAAGATGTTAAAACTGATACCTCCTTTTTATAAATCTCATTAACATATAATGAAGTACATGGTTATTTTCTCATGTATTTTGGGGATATTAGAATGCTGCTTACCATTTGGAATAAAAGCCAAAATTGTACAGTATGATTATCCTACACTTTATAACTTGATTCTCTATTTTTCAGCCTTGTTCTTTGAATTCCTCAAACTCACCATGTTATTTTGCTTCTGCTTAAATAGCACATGCTGTTCTTTCTTTGTAAAGACACACCCCTGCTCTGAAGTATAGTGAGTGAATGAGTGGATAATGAAAAACTTCACTGATATTACTTGTTACATTTGTAATGCTTTGGACTTTGCCACAGGGACCTACATGTTTCAGGTTTCTCTTATCAATGTCAAAGCATGATCCACAATGCCTTTCTAACACATGTCATATCTAAATACTCCAAAGCAGCCTCTTACAGACTTAAGGTACTTTATTTCTCTTGGCTTCTGTTTATTAAAAAAATCAATGTTTTCCCTTACACAGCTTTTCCCACAGTCTGAGTTTCATGAGTGGCATTTTATACCTTCTTCTTAAAGATGACATTTAGAACCTTATAATTTATACAATTTACCAAATTTTATACAAACATTAATATTTTACCTTGTAGGCTTTAGAATAATAGTAGATCTTGTTATATGCTTATATGTTTTGCTACATTTGCATATTTGTGTTATATTTTTTTGCTTGGGTGAGATAAATGATAAAAGCCTCAAATGATACTAGTTCTTATTAAGTGCTAGTACTGGGATTGGTGTTTTACAGGTATGAGGCTATCCATTTCTCACAATAAGACTTTAAGCCAGAAACAGTTTTTCCCAATTAACACAGAAATACATTGACCTCAGGGAGGTTAAGTAACCTGTTTAAGGTTGCACTGCTAATAATTAATCCTGGAGGATCTGTTGATTCTAAACCAAGCGCCTAGCCACTAAATTCTGCATTTCAATATTTTTGGGACACATCCACCTCCACAAAGCTTCACTGACACATTTAACTTATAGTTTTGCTTCTTTCTGATATTTTCTAGAGTCTCTATCAATCTTTCTTTTTTTCTCTCTCATTGTGATATATCCAGGATAGAAACTAAAGCAGTATTCACTTTTAAAATTATACATATGACATACACAGGAGGAAAACTGAATTTGATCTGTATGGCTTATGATGCTGTAGTTTTCATAACTTTTTAATCACTCAGACTTTGAAATAGTTTTGAAAATAAAGTATCAAGAAAGAGACTCTTACCTATAGAGAACAAACTAGTGGTTACCAGAGGAGAGGTGGGTTAAGGGATGGATTAAATAGGGGCTGGGGATTAAGGAGGGCACTTGCTGTAATGAGCACCATTTGTTGTATGGAATTGTTGAATCATTTTATTGTACTCCTGGAATTAATATTACACTGTAAGTTAACTAACTGGAATTTAAATGAAGACATATAAAAAATAAAGGGAGAAAATATAAATGAAAGAGTTGTTAGGTCTTTGTGGTATCCTAGAGAGTGCCTAAAAGGAACCGACCACTCACTGTTGGCACCAATTAAGTACAGATTTTGGCATTTGGCATTTCATACAAGGAGGGGATTGCCATAATCTCCCCATTTTAGGGCTACTGTTTGGGTCCAGCTTTAATGTTCTGCATCAAACATAGAGTTATGATGAAGATGTATCCAAGTTGGCTAGTCAGGGAGAAACTCAATCTTTTTTTCCTCTCTCCCTCTCTCTCACTTGTTTTTCTGTCTTCTATCATTGATACTATACACACTGCCTATACAAGGGGTTTTATACACAGTTATATAATCTGAAAACATTATCAGTTATTTAGGAAGGGTTTTCTTCTAACTTCAAAATTTGAGGGAGTTTTTGTCTTTTTGTAGAGGACACTGTATAACATTGTATAATGTATCATCACATATAATTTAATAGCAAATGCAAACAAAATCTCTTTCATTAAATTCTGGTCAAGTGTGATCATCTACTAAGCATTATCCTTTTGTTAGGCTTTTCCTTTACTGGGAAAGTGAATCTGAAAAAGAAAAGGAAGGAAGTGCTTCTTGTTCAGACTCTCCTGGATGCAAAAGAAATGTTTAAACTAAATGGCATGTTCTTACTGCACTTGTAACTGTTTAGCCTTTTTATTCACATAAAAGCCAGTGCTTTTAAAAAAGCAGGCTTTAAAATGATGACTGTGGTATGACAGTCAACCAAGTTTTCCTACACCACGGGACCATTTATATTTATAATTGAATAACATATATAGTCCATTTTTAAAGACTGTACCAGAATATACTTACCAGCCATGGTAAGTACTAAGCAACCTCACTGACCTTTAATTTCCTTGTGAAATAAACCTCAGTCTAGCATAAAACAAGAAACTTAAAAGCTTTTAAATGGATCTGTTTTCTCACTAGATTCTTTACATTAGACTTAGGCTTAATATCGTTCAGGTTTTTATTGTTGTTTTTAGGATTGGCCTCTTCTTTGTTACTCAACAGATTAATGCAGTAAAAACATTAGAGAATATTCTCTGGAGAAGACATTATAGGTTGGCTCATTTAGCACCTTCTTCCTATTCTTTCTCTCTTGCCCAGTGTTACTCTAGTAGGAAAAAAAAGTCCTCATGTTCTCTGACTCTCTTAAAGCTAGAGTAGCTGATGAGGCATAATAAATTCTGATGCCGCAGCCCATTCTACTTACCTCCTCTTTCTGCTTGGTTGCTGGCAAGGTCTCTAGAGCTATAAAGTTATTGCACTTACTGGTAACCAAGGGCATAGGGAATCACAGATATCCTGTCTCCTAAGCCACTGAAAACCTGACCAACTTCTTAACTGCTTACCTTATGACTATACATTACTTGGGGTGGGTTGGGGAGAGGGGCGTAATAGGCATATTTATTTTAAGCCAAGGTAGTTGGCTTTCTGCAGTTGAAATTATTTCTAAATAAAATATAATCTAAATATGAACTATGGATGAGCAGTAATGCTAACCTAGTTCATTAAATAATGAAAAGGTAGGTCTCTAACCATGAAAGAAAATTTAACAGTAAGAAAATTTTCTATAGCCCAATTTTGAAGTAAGAAAGAAAGTTTGGACTCCTCCAAAAATATTCAAAAAAGTTATTAAATAATTTTTCTTTAAAAAGCATCCATTTGCAATAATATGTTGGATATTCACTGGCTGGCATTTAACATTTAATCATCTTTCTCTTTCTAAGAGTACCTGGAATTTCCCATAAACAATGTTTATGAAGGATAGATTATTCCACCTTTGTTTCCAGTGGGTGCACAAAGATTGGCTAAATCCAGTTAACATGACCTATCTTTCTGGACAAGATAATTTTTCCAGGCTAGTAAATATGAAATAGTCAGGGCAAGCAGAGCTTATGGGTCTCAGTTATATGGCTTTTATTTGATTGATCAGAAAGCAGAATTTCTCTTTCTTCCTCCTTATGAATATGGGAGCATTTAGTAGAAGATTCTAACATGTATTTGGGAATGCAAAGAAAGAGTCCCTCACAAAACAGATGCAAGATTAAGGTAAAAGAGCTGAGAGAGATGCGTGTCCTGTTTATATTGCTGGAACTCAGGATGTCAGCCTTTACTGAAACTAGAATAAAACACACATTGTACGATGAAGTAATTTTTAAATTACTTGAAAGTATTTAAATTTTTAAAATTTAAGTCTGAATTAGTTCATTTTTCTATTATTTGAAATATAATGACTTCTGATATATAAAATATCTGCTTGCTTTGTAAATGGTAGTATCAAAATAAAGGGGATTGTCATATTTGAAAATATTTTGTCACTACTATAGTATTGCATTCTTTCTCTCACTCTTGCCACATATGTCTAAATGAAGGTTTATTCCATTCTCTGGAGTAACTTATAGTGCTTTCTGGACAGCCAACCAATAGAATTGAAACTACAATATTACTCTGTAAATTCACTGTCCTATATACATGTTTTTAAATAGTTTGGTCAAGAAATGTAGGGAAGAAAAAAACTGGTTCCATGTTATACTTCAACTTTACATCAAGCATAGATTGAAATTACTTCAACCCTTGACCATTCAGTGAAACCACTTAATAATTCACTTTATTTGGGGCTCCTGTGTGGCTCAGTCGGCTAAGCCTCTGACTTCAGCTCAGGTCATGATCTAACGTTCGTGGGTTCGAGCCCTGCATCATGCTCTGTGCTGACAGCTCAGAGCCTGGAGCCTGCTTCAGATTCTGTATCTCCCTCTCTCTGCCCCTCCCCCGCTCATGCTCTGTCTCTCTCTGTCTCAAAAATAAATAAAACATTGAAAATTTTATTTTAAAACTTCAAATGAGAGTTCAGGAAAATGGTTTCCAAGTTCCTGACATTGAGGCCCCACCTTTCCCATTTCTATGCACAGGCTTTCCAAGGCCAAGAGTCCTACTTGTCCTATGAGCCGAGATACTAAGTGTTTGAGAACACCTCTCTGTTTTGAAGGTAAAGTGTACCATCAGTCCATTGTCACGAGTCCAATACTGTACATGGGACTAGTCTAACATGTCTTTATGAGCAGGTTTGCACAAACTCACTGGAGTTGGTGGACTAGTGATAGCTGTACATGGCAAGGTTTTTAACGTTTTTTAAATTCCAGGGTCATTAAAATACAGAGTTATATTAGTTTCAGGTGTAGAATATAGTGATTCAACAATTCCATACATCACCCAGTGCTCATCATGACTAGTGCGCTCTTTAAACCCCATCACCTCTTTACCTCTTTCACCCATCCCCCCACCCACCTCCTCCCCAGTAGTCTCAGTTTTTTTCTGTTTAATTAGGAATCTCTTTCTTCATTGGTGACTTTGGTTTTTTATTTGTTCATTTACTTTGTTCTATGTATGAGTGAAATCATATGGTATTTGTCTTTCTCTGACTCACTTATTTCACTTAGCAATATTATTACGCAATAATAACTCTATCCATGTTGTTGCAAATGGCAAGATTTTATTCTTTCTTATGGCTGAATAATATTTCATTGCAAATACATATATACATATATATATCTTATTCTTTATCCATTCATCTGTTGATGGATTGATGGTGGTTCTATACAAATTTCAGGATTGTTTGTTCGAAATCTGTGAAAATTGTGTTAGTGTTTTGATAGGTATTACATTAATCTGGAGATTGCTTTTGGTAGTGCAGACATTTTAACATTTGTCCTTCCAATCTATAAGCGTGGAATGTCATTCCATTTCTTGGTGTCATCTTGAATTTCTTTCATCAGTGTTTTATAGTTTAAGAGTACAGGTCTTTTACCTCTTTAGTTAAGTTGATTCCTAGATATTTTGTTGCTTTTGGTGGAACTATAAATGTGATTTTTTTCTTAATTTTATTTTCTGCTCCTTCATTGTTAGTGTAAAGGAATGCAACAGTTTTCTGTACATTGTTTTATATTCTATGACTTTACTTAATTCATTTATCAGTTCTAGTACTGTTTTGGTGGAGTCCTTAGGGTTTTCTATATAGAATAGCATGTCATCTGCAAATAGTGAGTTTTATTTCATTCTTACCAATTTGGATGAATTGTATTTATTTAATTTGTTTAGTTGCTATAGCTAGGGATTCCAGCTGTACGTTGAATAAAATTAGTCAGAGTCAACATCTTTGTCTTGTTCCATACCTTAAGAAGAAAAGCTCTCAGTTTTCCCCCGTTAAGTATAATGTTCACTCTGGGTTTTCCATAAGAAAAAGTATATTTCATAAGTATATTTCACTGTCAAAGTATACCCCTTCTTAACCTACCTTGTTGAGGGTTTTTATCTTGAATGAACTGTTTAGTTTTTTTTTTCAAATGCTTTTTACATATCTTTTGAAATAATCTTGATGGCTCAGTCAGTTAAGTAACCAACTTCAACTCAGGTCATGATCTCATGGTTTTGTGAGTTCAAGCTGTGCTGACAGCTCAGAGCCTGGAGCCTGCTTCAGATTCTGTTTCCCTCTCTCTTTCTGCCCCTCCCCCACTCATCCTCCCTCTCTCTCTCTCTCTCTCTCTCTCTCTCTCTCAAAAATAAACATTAAAAAATGATCATATTGTTTTTACCTTTTCTCTCATTGGTATGATGTGTCATGTTGACTCATTTGCAAATATTCCTGGGCTTACACCCCAAGAATAAATCCCACTTGATGATGCTGTATTTTTTTAATGTATTGATGGACTCATTTTGATAGTACTTTGTTTAGGATTTTTGCATTGTGTTCAATCGAGATATTGGCCCGTAGTTCTCTTTTTATGTGATGTCTTTTTTTGTTTTGGTGTCAGGATGATACTGGCCTTTCAGAATGCATTTGGAAGTTTTCTTTCCTCTTCTATATTTTTGAATAGTTTGAGAATAATTCGTATTAACTTCTCTTTAAATGTTTTGTAAAATTTACCTGTGAATATGTTTATTCTTGTATATAAGGCCATTACCATCAAGAGAAGAGATGTAGCTGATTTTCATAATACACAGAAACAAACACAGAGAGTTAGACAAAATGAAAAGACAAAGAATATGTACCAAATAAAAAAGAAAAAACAAAAAAACAGGAGCAAACCACAGGAAGAGTCCTAAGGGAACTGAATATAAGTAACAACCTGACTGGGAACTTAAAGTAATGATGATAAAGATACTCTCTGGATTTGATAAAAGAGTGGAGGGAATGAGTAGAACCTTTGACAAAGAAACAAAAAAGAACCAATCAGAGATGAAAACACAATTAATGAAATTAAAAATTAAAAATAAACTTTATTAAGTAAATTTCAGGGTAGAGGAAGGAGAAGAATGAATTACTGACAAAGAGAAAGTAATGGAAAGTGACCAAGCTAAGCAAATGGAGGGGAAAATATTATGCCAGTTGAGAATAGTCTTAGGGAACTCAGTGGCTCCCTCAAGTGTAACAGCATTCACATTATAGGGATCTCAGAAGAAGAAGAGAGAGAAGAGGGGGCACATAACCTACTTGAAGAAATAACAGCTGAAAACTTTCCTATTCTGGGGAAGGAGACAGATATCCAGATCCTGGAGGCACAGAGATCCCCTAAAAAAAATCAACCCAAGCAGGTCCACACCAAGACACATAGTAATTAAAATGGCAAAAAGTGGTGATAAAGAGAAAAAAATTAAAAGCAGCAAGAGAAAAGAAGGCAGTTACATTACAGGGGAAGCCCCATTAAGCTGAGAGTGGATTGTTTAGCAGGCATCTTGCAGTCCAGAGGGAATGGCATGATATAGTCAAATTGCTAAAAAAGGAAATTTTTGTAGCCGAGAATGCTCTATCCAGCAAAGCTATCATTTTCAAAAGAAAGAAAGATAAAGAGTTTCTCAGACAAACCAAAACTAAAGTATTTCAGGACCACTAAACTAACCCTACAGGAAATATTAAAGGAGACGCTGAGCAAAAAGAAAAGACCACAGACAAAGGCAAGGAAATTAGAAAGCACAAAAACAGTAAAATAAGCATATCTATAAAAATCAGAGAAGGGAGTCACAAAATAAAAGTATTTAAAGTATGACACAATATGCCTAAAATGTGGAGATGAGAAGAGTAAGCATGAATTCAAACTTAAGTGACCATTAACTTACTATAGACTGCTATATGCAGAAGATATATGCAAACAGTAAGCAGAAATAAAAAAATAGCAATAGATATGCAAAGAATAAAGAGAAAGGACTCAAAAAATATCACCAAAGAAAGCCAACAAACCATGAAAGAGAGCAAAAGAAGGAGAGACCAGAGAAAAACCTCAAAATGAACCACAAAACCAGTAATAAAATGGCAATAAATACATATCCATCAACAATTACTCTGAATGTAAATGGACTAAGTGCTTCAATCAAAAGACATAAAGCAACAGAGCGGATCAAAAACAAGATCCATCTGCTACAAGAGTCTCCTTTCAGACCTAAAGACACCTGCAGTTTGAAAATGAGGGGAGAGAGAAGCATTTATCACACATATGTTATCAAAAGAAAGCCAAGTTTGCAATACTTGTAAGACAAAATAGACTTTAAAACCAATACTGTACCAAGAGATGATGAAGGAACTAGGTAACAATAAAAGGGACAATCCAACAAGAAGATATAATAATTGTAAATATTTATGGGAGCACCCAAATTAATAAGAGCCAATAACAAATATAAAGGAAATAATTGATAGTTATACAATAATCATAGGAACTTTAACACCCCACTTATATCAATGGATCATCTAAGTGGAATATCGACAAGGAAGCAATGGCTTTGAACAACACACTGGGCCTAATGGATTTCACAGATATATTCAGAACATTCCATTCTAAACAGCAGAATACATATTCTTTTCAAGTGCACATGGAACATTTTCCAAAATAGATCACATATTAGACCACAAAACATGTCTCAACAAATTCAGAAATATTAAAGTCATGCCATGCATCTCTTCTGACCTCAAAGCTATGACACTAGAAATCAACCACAACACCAAAAATCTCAAAAGATCAAAAATACATGAAGATTAAATAACATTCTACTAAACAATGAATGGGGCAGCCAAGAAAATAAAGAAGAAATTAAAAATTACATGGAAACAAATGAAAATGAAAATACAAATTTCCAACATCTTTTGGATGCAGCAAAGTGGTTCTAAGAGGAAAGTTACAGGCCTAGTTCAAGAATCAAGAAAAACCCCAAATAAACAACTTAACTTTACACCTAAAGACATTAGAAAAAGAACAATCAAAACTCCAAAACAACTAAAGGAAGGAAATACTAAATATAGGAGCAGAAATGAATGATACAGAAGCTAAAAAGGACCAAAAGGATAGATCAATGAAAGGAGAAGCTGGTTCTTTGAAAAGATCATCAAAATTGATCAACCTTTAGCCAGACTCATGAAAAAGAGAGAGAGAGAGAGAGAAAGGGAGAGAGAGAGGACCCTAAGAAACAAAATTACAAATGAAAGAGGAAAAATAATAACCATCATCACAGAAATACAAACAGTTGTAAGAGAGTGTTATAAAAAAAATTATAGGCCAACAAATTGAAAAAGCTAGAAGAAATGGATAAATTCCTACAAACATATAACCTACCAAAACTAAAGCAGAAAGAAACAGAAAATTTGAACAAACTGATTGCCAGCAATGAAATTGAATCAGCAATCAACTCCTAAGAAACATGGCCGGGTTTTCTGTGCAGCACTGTGTTTGGAACATTCATTCTCAAAACCAGTCTTAAGGTTTGATCTCTGAGAACCTGTGTTACTTTTATGTAGTCACTTTCTCAGAGGCCACACTAGATCCCCACAATTTAATATGCATGAATATCACATAGGACAGTACGCTTAGATGCAGATTCACACATGCTATTTATAAATAATCCCTGTATCTGCTGAGGTGGTTCAAGAAGCACTGTTGATAAATGTTAGGATAAATATCCCCATTTACAGATGATAACCATTAAAAACTGAGCAGACTACTTCAGAACATTATACTTTAACACATGAGGAAACTCTATTCTTCTATAAGTTTTCCTTTAAAGCAGATTTAGAAAGGATGAACAAGCTAATCACTTCTTGCTCAGAATAAAGCAAAGGATACTGTTCTCTCCTTTATGCCATGGAACAAACACCAAAAGATGAGAAAAACAAACACTGCAGTGCTACTCTGTCCTCCATCAAGAGGCTTGTAGTCTACTAAAGTAACTAAAATAAGTTGTAGGAAACTATAATCAAATGGAAAGACTTCTGCTTTGTAAGAAAGAAGCAAACAGGAACATCAGCGCTTAAAAATAATGGAAAGCACATTCAACTTCAGGTTGGGTTGTCCTATTAAATCAATGTTTTACACAAGTGCTTCTCTTTTGATGGCTTTTATTTATTTTTAATAACTCTAGAAGTCAACACAGCCAGCATGAGGTACCAGTGTGTTGTCAATTTCCTTAACAAACAGAAACTTTATAGAGCTTAACATAACTTACACTCTTTGGATCTGAATCTAATAGAGGCTTAACATCCACTTCTTGAAGGTGTAAATCCTATCTAAATTCTTCTGCAATATTTATACAACAAAGTGAAAAGCATTGAGGAAATTCATGAATTAGTCAATGAATTTATGAATGGTCAAATTTTTAATTGGAAGGACAGATAAGTGGCAGGAAAAGGAAAGAAATGGAAACATTTTATAGCATAAACTGCGGCGAAAATAAATAGAATGAACATGACATATAATAATGGAGGGTAATTGGACAACAACTTCAGAAGACAGGGTGCCATTAAAATTAAAGTGAGACAGCTTTCTCAAACTCTAACAGCCTCAAATGAAAAGTTAATCATCATGTTCAGAACATTCAAAACAGTGTTTCTGTGTGGTGTGAAAGACAGAGACAAAGAGAGACAGAGAGAGTATTTGATATAACAGTATTCTCAGCTATATCAGTATATGTGAAAAATTCATGCCTGTAAAGTCAGCTTTAAAATTGAAAGATGTCGGGCACCTGGGTGGCTCAGTCAGTTAAGCATCGGACTTACTCAGCTCAGGTCATGATCTCAAGGACCACTCTGTGAGTTCAAGCAGTGCATCCAGCTCTGCGCTGACAGCTCTGAGCCTGGAGCCTGCTTCAGATTCTGTCTCCTCTCTCTCTCTTTGCTCCTCACCTGCTCGCTCTCTGGCTCTCTCTCTCTCTCAAAAATAAATAAACATTAAAAGAAAATTTTAAATAAATAAAATTGAAAGATGTGGGAAGCCTGCGTGGCTCTGTTGGTTAAGCTTCTGACTTTGGCTCAAGTCATCATCTTACAATTCATGGATTTCAACTCCACATTGGGCTCTGTGCTGACAGCTCAGGCCTAGAGCCTACTTCAGATTCTGTGTCTCCTTCTCTCTCTGCCACTTCACCCCTCATGCTCTGTCTTTCAAGAATAAACATTAAAAAATAATAATAAAATAAAATTGAAAAATGCTATTTTCATTTTTCCATACAGATCCACTTTTCAGTGCTCAACTTTTTTTTTAATATAACACAATTTATTTTTTTAACATATGCAATTATTTTCCATCATTTACAATACAGTAGTTACAATGACACCCCAAACAGAAAAGCAAAGTAAAAAATCAAAACACCAACTTCTGTTTCATGTAATTAGACTTATACAGAAATTAGAAGGTTAAGTAACAACTAGTTAATCACCTAATTTCACAGCTATCTGAAGTGGCAATCGTTATATAGCAGTTTATCTATGATACATACAAGATAAATTATACAATTTATTACTTGCTCATAAGCTACAACACAGCCTGCTTAATACCTTTCCTTAAA
>NC_043705.1:78237784-78336590 GCF_006229205.1 Suricata suricatta | reverse complement strand
GTAAATGCCCATCACCTGATGAGTGGATCAAGAAGATGTGGTATATATACACAATGGAGTACTACATGGCAATGAGAAAGAATGAAATTTGGCCATTTGTAGGAAAGTGGATGGACCTTGAGGGTGTCATGCTAAGCGAAATAAGTCAGGCAGAGAAGGACAGATACCATATGTTTGCACTCATAGGTCTAACAGGAAATTTTCAGAATGATCTAGCTTCAAGGAAAGCAAGCAGTTAGTAGTGCTTAAGAAAAATTGATTCAGTATCTAATGGATAGTTCATACCTGTCACAACACAGCATTTTATATACTGTTAAGTGAAACTGTAATACAATCTAAGTTTATTTTGGGAGTGTTTGCTGTATAATTGGATTTAATGAAGTGCTCAACTTTTTAAATACTTTGTTCTCTGACTTATTACTTTCATTTGTTAAATATTACAATTCAGTTCACTAGATTTTGCACTATATGCAGAATTTTTAAAGGGGTACAAAGCTTTATAAAGAGTGCTCTATGTTGACTTGTAGAAAAGGATTTAAAATAGTATAATAATAGAGGTGGGCATATAATGTAGTAGGACATTAGAGGAAAAGAGAAACTTTAGGAAGTGAGGAGATAGGAAGATAACAAAGACTTATGAGAAGACCTCTCAAATGATATTTACAGTAATTTTAAATATTTTTTATGTTTTTTAAATTTATTTTTGAGAGACAGAGAGAGAGAGAGAGAGAGAGCACAAGCAGGGGAGGGTCAGATGGAAAGGGAGATACAGAATCAGAAGCAGGCTCCAGGCTCTGAGCTAGCTGTCAGCACAGAGCCTGACACGGAGCTTGAACCCACGAACCATGAGATCATGACCTGAGCCAAAGCCAGACACTTAACCGACTGAGCCACTTAGGAGCCCCAAATGATATCTACCGTTTTAAAAAAACATATATGAAAAGCAGAGCTAGAAGGAAACAATATGTGCACAGTAATAATGTCATGAGAGATACGCAGACTGAGGATAATAAGCACAGAAGATCTGTACTTATGGGTTCATTCTGAACTTTCAAATTATTTGGTCATAATTGGTTAGGATGGATTTATTTTGAAATGTTTATTTATTTGGTTTGATAGAGAGAGACAGACAGAGAGACAGAGAATCCCAACCAGAGGCCACACTGTCAGTGCAGAGCCTAGCATGAAGCTTGATCTCACAAAGTGTGAGACTATGACTTGAGCCAAAATCAAGAGGTGGATGCTTGACTGACAGAGCCACCCAAGTGTCCCTGGATGGATTTATTTTTAAGTTTGTAGTGATTTTACAGACTTTGCTATATATAAACAGAAAATTTAAAATAAGTCAGTTTATAAATATTATACGGGTCAGTACTGATTAATTAGTCTTTCAGAGAATGCTATTATTCATGAGATAATATAAACATTATATCTTAGTTATTAATATAGACTACAAAACATTTATATAGCCTTTTATTACAAGAAAATATGACTGGGGGATAGAATAATCAAAAAAAGGGGAAACAATTCTTATTAAATCATGGACTTATCCCTTCTAGGAAAATAATTTTCTCTCATGGCTCAGAGCATATTATGCCACTTTAAAATTATTGAAGCAATGGATATATTTCTATCAACAAAAAACTTTTATGTATTTTTTGATACTAGCTTTACAAGTTTCTCAACAATAATGCTTAAGTTCTCCAAACTTTTAGCTGAAAATCAGCTTAGAAAGCATAACTGAGAAGAGAAGAAAGAAAAGGATTGCCACAATACTAACTACAGAATATATAAAATTTTCTTTCCTTCAAATTGTCAGTTTGGGATTTAATCTTTTATTGATCACATATTACTAAATTAAAATCTTTGTGAAGTGAATCACAGGGCAGATAATTTGCCTTTTATGCAATAGCATGTGTTTCAGGAGTAATGTAAATACTACATAGTAGTATTTTTGAAGTGATGTGATTTTTTGATAGATGCTAATGTGGATAGTATGTGCTAATGGTACACAGGAATCTTAGCAACTCAGATACTGTGACTTCCACTTTGTTGAGAGTTCAAAATCTATCTTTTTGAACACCTTTAGTGTTGGGAACTATCTGAACTTACCAGTAGAGTGAAAATTCCTGGTGAGGGTACGGCAAGCTTGCACGGTCTCTTGTCCCCAGACAGCTTCCAAAATCTACCCTCTTGAAACTTTCATTTCTGCTTGGGCACCAAACCTCAGAGTGCTTTGCTGATTTGTGTCAGGAGCGGTCTGTCCCCCTGCCCTGTCCCTGAGCATGATTGCACCTGGTCAGGGAAAAGATGAGTAAACTAGATACACCTAATGCAACATATAATTTTCCCCTAAGCAATTAACTGGTGACTGACTACCTTCTGGGCCTGAACGACTTTGTAAAAGTCACTAAAATGTATCAATCAAATGTATCAATAATCTTTGGACTGTGAGAGCAGGCATTATGTCTCCTGAGAACCTGTTTTTCTGGGAACTTTCTCTTAGGGTTATAAACAGCCTAATGACCCTTACTCATAAAAAACTGACCTTTACTAAATAACGCTGTTTGTCTCTTGGTTAAAGGTCACTTCCTTAAGGTTAGACATGAGGTTTTGTAAAAAAATACCTATGACAACATGAGTGCCTATAGCTAAGTTTTTTATGACAATCATTACCACTAGAATTGTAACTTCTGCAGAACCCATGTCCTGGAAAATTGTAAAACTTATCTATGAGAAATCATTTACTGCTCTTTCTGGTCCTTGTACCTTTTGCCATAAATAAAGCTTGAGAACCAGACAGGGCAGAGATGCCTGCCAGAATGGTAGAGACGTCTGTCAGAGATGCCTGGTGATCAGAAAGAAACTTGAGGCTCTCTCACTCTCTCTCGCCAATACCGTCAATCCTTCAGGGGAACCCTGGACCTGCTGGAACTGGACTCCGGCACTTTAGCTTAGAAAAAAGATCAAGATAATAACCTATCTTTACACCTCAAGGAAACAGAACAAACTAAACAAAGTTAGCAGATGGGAGGACATAACAAACGAGAGCAAAAGTAAATAAAATAGAAAACAAAACAATAGAAAAAGTAAGAAAACAAAGAGCTTGTTTTTGAAAGGAAACAAAATTGACACATCTTTGCTAGACTAAGAAAACAGGAGCAGGGCTTAATTAAATAAAATCAGAAGTGAATGAGGAGGCATAAAAATGATATGGTTTTACAAATATTGTTCAAATGTCAATACTATCCAAAGCAATCTACATATTCAATGCAATACCTATCAAAATAACACCAGTATTCTTCAGAGAGCTAGAACAAACAATCCTAAAATTTGTATGGAAACAGGAAAAAAAACCTGAATAGCCAAAGCAATCTCGAAAAAGAAAACCAAAGCTGGAGGCATCACAATTTCAGACTTCAAGCTGTATTACACAGCTGTAATCATCATGACAGTATGGGACTGGCACAAAAACAAACTCTCAGATCAATGAAGCAGAATACAGAACCCAGCAATGGACCCACAAATGTATAGCCAACTAATCTATGAAAAAAACAGGAAAGAATAACCAATGAAATAAAGACAGTCTCTTCAGCAAGTGCTGCTGGGAAAACTGGACAGTGACATGAAGAAAAATGAACCTGGACCACTTTCTTACACCATACACTAAAACAATCTCAAAATGGATGAAGGCGTAAATGTAAGACAGGAAGCCTTCAAAACCCTTGAGGAGAAAGCTGGCAAATACCTCATTGGCCTTGGCCACAGCAACTTCTTACTCAATATGTCTCTGAAGGCAAGGGAAACAAAACCAAAAATGAACTATTGGAACCCCACAGTGAAGGAAACAACCAGCAAAACTAAATGGGAACCTACAGAATGGCTTATCAGACAAAGGGTTAGTATCCAATCTATAACGAACTTTTCAAACTCAACACCCCCCCAAAAAAAAACAAATAATTCAGTGAAGAAATGGGCATGAATAGACACTTTTCAAAGAAAACATCCAGATGGCTAACAGACACATGAAAAAGTGCTCAACATCACTCATTATTTGGAAAATACAAATATAAACCAAAATGAGGTAATACCTCACACCTGTCAGGTGTAAAATTAACAATTCAGGCAACAGCAGGTGTTGGCAAGGATGCAGAGAAAGAGCAACTCTTTTGTAATACTAGTGGGAACACAAACTGGTGCAGTCACTTTGGAAAACAGTGTGGGCATTCCTCAAAAACTTAAAAGTCAAACTGCCCTATGACCCAAAAATTGCACTACTATGTATTTATCCAAAGGATACAGGAATGCAGTTTTAAAGGGATGCATGCACCTCAATGTTTATACTGACACTATTGACAATAGCCTAAGTATGGAAAGAGGCAAAATGTCCATTGACTGATGAATGGATAAAAAAGATGTAGTGTATATACACACACATACAAATACACAATGGAATATTACTTGACAATCAAAAAGAATGTAACCTTGCTGTTTGCAACCATATGGATGGAACTAGAGGGTATTATGCTAAGCGAAATATGTCAGAGAAAGACAAATATATGATTTCATTCATATGTGGAATTTAACAAACAAGACAGATTAACATGGGAGAAGGGAAGAAAAATAAGATAAAACCAAAGAGGGACACAAACCATAAATACAAAGAACAAACTGAGGGTTGCTGGTAGGGTGTTAACTGGGGACAGGGGCTAAATGGGTGATGGTTAGGAGAGTACTTGTTGGGATGAGCACTGACTATTATATGTAAGTAATTTTGTTTCTGAAATCATTATTACACTATATGTTAAGTACCTTGGATTTAAATTTTAAAAATAAGTAAAAAGAAATAAAATTACTGTATGATAGAGCAATCCCACTTCTGGATATATATTCAAAGGAGATGAAATCAGGGTTTTAAAAAATATCTGCACCACCTGTGTTCATTGCAGCATCATTCACAATAGCTAACATAAAGATGTGTTTACAATGGAATATTATTCAGCCTAACAAAAGAAAGAAATCCTGCCTTTTGGATGGATCTTGAGATCATTATGCTAAATGAGATAATATCAGACAGAGAAACATAAATACTGTCTAATCTCATTTGTATGTGGAATCTTAAAAAGCTGAATTCATAGAAATAGAGAATAGAATGGTAGATGCCAGGGTCTGGAAGATGAGGAAATGGTGAGATTTTGATCAAAGGGTAGAAACTTTCAGTCACAAGATGAGTAAGTTCTGAAGAATTCATGCACACATAGTGACTATAGTTAAAAATACTATGTTATATACTTTATAGATGCCAAGAGGATAGAAGTAAATGTTCTTATCACATACAGACACAAAAGGTAATTATGTGAGGTGATGGAGGTATTAAATAACTCTATGGTGGTTATCATTTCACAATAGATATGTGTAGCAAATCATTATGTTGTACCTTAATGTTACATGTCAGTAATACCTCAATAAAGCTGGAAAGAAGAAAATATATTGTAAATAAACATTTAGCTTAGTGCTTTATATAGTTCATGTGCACACTAGAATTGTAAAAATATACTCTCAAAACAGTGTTATGATATTCATGTATATTTTTATATTCCTTAGGAGTTCTTACAATTTTCTTTTTTCTTTTTATATGACATGATCTTTCTTATTCTCAGTTTATTTTTATCTCAGTTTTGTTAATTGCATAGACATTCTATTTTGGGGGGATTTTGTCCCCGATAGCCCCACTTTTTGATGAAAATGTATCATTTTTCTTATCTTTCAATATCCACATGACTTTTTAAAAATTTCAATAAAAATTTTTTTTGATCCTAGAAACACATATAGGTAGGTACTCTAATTCTAATTATGCACAAATGATTAGACATTTCTGTCAACATCTCAATATATTTTAATCAATAATTTAGTATTTTTACATCCATTTTTCAGAATTGGCTGTGTAGTTTTTTGTATATGTATTTATAAAAAGTTAAGCTGCATCAACACAACGGGTTCAGACTTACACATCATAAGCACGTGTAATTTTCTTATCGAATATTCTCAAAGTTAACTTTGCCACAGGACACCTGGGTGGCTCAGTCAGTTAAGCTCTGGATTTGGCTCAGGTCATGATCTCATAGCTTTGTGTGTTCAAGCCCTGCTTCAGACTCTGCACACTGATTGCCTGGAGGTTGCTTGGAATACTCTCTCTCTCTCTCTCTCTCTGACCCTACCCATTTGCACTCTTTCCATTCCTCCCTAAATAAATAAACTTCTAAAACAAGTTATAATTTTGTTGTGATCTCAAATCATGCAACTTCAGTATTAAAATTCTAAATGTAAATCAGAAAAACTTCCAACTGATAAAAAATCATTTAAAAATGACTTAAATGTCAATGTCTAACTGAATATTTGTTTTCAAAGACTTTAAAAATTATGTAATTTAAATTATGCATCTTGGAAAAGATACTGAAATATAAGAAATATATTCTTATATTTATCAATTCTCAATATCAGTTTTTTAATAATCATTATTTTCTCTTTACTTAATAAATATCCAAAGATTTTTTTCATTTTTGGCTAAATAAAAGTAGTACCTTGTAAAAACAACTGCAAAACGAATGAGAAATTCTACTACTCAACTAGTATAAAAATGCCAAGAATACATAGATGGATTATTATACTATGCTTAAAAATAAAACAAAAAAATTCTTTTATCTTATAAAAAAAGGTGGAAAATTTGTCTGGATAGTTAAGAAATAGTTATTCAATTTGTGAGGGAATTTTATTTCTTACCTTTCAAGTATTCTAGATATAAATATCCTACTTCTGTTTTCTAAAGATAGTCCCAAAATTTGAGTATTTTAATTTCAATAAAGCATTTCTACTGAGAAATGTCCGTTCTTCATGCACATTCTATTATTGTCAGATAGTTACTTAAATAAAAAAGGGCATATTTCCTATGGCAAATGAAATTCTGGTAGGACAATTAACACATTTTAGAGCTTGTGCAATATATTCATTCATTATATTTTGAACACCATTTCCAACTATTCCTCAAAATAGAGCCAAATGAGGATTTAGCCAGTATTTTATGCCAGGGCTCATTAAAATATCAAAAACTTTTAATTGAATCATCAATTTAATTGAAGATGAATCTTAATCTACTCTTGCCCCCAAAATAATATGAGATGGGGAGGTGCAGTTTCAGAACCTAAATTGAGTGCTAATAAAATAATCCATTTTTGTTCCCAAAACATTTTGATATACTGAAATGTAGTTTCCTTTTATTAATGTCTTCAGAAAGAAGCTATGACCTTTCCTGAATAGAAAAGTAAAAACAAAACAAAAACATAATCATCTAAAACATAGGTTGTATCCAATAAACAAGTTTTAGACAAATTATAATTTGGGGGCAGACTGCCTAGACAAGCTAATTTCAGCTTATGCTTTTGAC
Source organism: Suricata suricatta (assembly GCF_006229205.1). Taxonomy (NCBI): domain Eukaryota; kingdom Metazoa; phylum Chordata; class Mammalia; order Carnivora; family Herpestidae; genus Suricata; species Suricata suricatta. The sequence goes on along the minus strand of NC_043705.1, from coordinate 78,329,149 downwards.
CAAACAAAACAATTATTTATGACACAAAACTGCCAAAAGCATTTTAATTATTTTCTGTAGTTACAGAATTTCACGCTGTTATGTACTCAAACTATCACTGATCATCATTTTCTCCTTTAAATGGAATAACCGTATATCTTGAATATATTTCAGTGTTTAAGATAATGGAGAAAAAAATTACCTTTAATTTAATTTAACTTCTCCTACTTGTGTTTACCTAGATGATACAATTTAATGAGACGGAAGATTTGGGCAACAGGTCATTAAGTATATCTAATAGAACTTTGAATGCATTTGGAATTGGGGATGAAGATAGTTATAGTGACGGAGTTCCCAGAACATCTGTTATTTAATGTAACAGAAATCCACTCATATCCAATATTACCACATTTCTGAATCATTTCAAGAGGCATTATTGATGGAGGCCTGTTCCATTTTTCTCTTCATGTTTTTCTTGGATCTTGATCAGACAGTATCTCAATTCAAAGGGGATATATGATGCCAATACAAATAGGATCCTCTTTTCCTTCCCACCGCTGCATTACATCCTTGTAATATGTGATGTATAGTGTGGAGATAGACTGACATACTTAATGAGAGGTGACAGAAGGCAATGAGATACCAAGTTCTATAAATGCTGGATGTGAAATGAAAATCTATATAAGTTGAGCTCCAACAAGGCATTTTTATTTCAGCTCTTGTTTATCAACTGGAAGAGATATTACCACATAGGTCAATAAATTTTCCTATTTAGCTATTAGTCTTTAAAAATACACATAAAATATCATAGTTTTTCAAAAACCATCTTCATCTGGTAGTTTTTAGAAATCACCTAGGGTCACCTGGGTGGCTAGCAAGGACAGTTATGCTTCTGACTCTTCATTAAAGCACAGGTCATGATCTCACAGTTGTAAGATTGAGCCCTGTGGAGATTCTCTTCTCCCTCTCTCTCGCTGCCCCTCCCCTACTTGTGCTCGGTCTCTCAAAATAAACATTTAGAGTCATCTAATTACTCCCTAGGCCAGTATAAGATTTTACTAATACTAGGAACTCAGTGTACCTAGGTTATACTTAAGTGTCTATCAATGCTCCTATATATTGAAATGCATAATTTTGAAGAAAATTTAGATTCTTCCTATATTATTCATATGGCAGAAAGTAAGTTTCTTTGGGCCACTAAATTCATCTATTTCAATATTTTTGATGCATTAAGTAAACACTATCTTACTCAAGTGTCTATCAAATTTATAAATTGGTCTCATGAACTAGGTAAGAACTATCTAAATAAGAAGATAGTATTTAAATATCATCTGAAGTATAGCTATACATATCATATTTTTTAAATGTTATTACCATCGACCCTTGAGCAACATATGGGTTAAAGGTGCTGACACCACTGCACAGTCAAAAATCCACACATAACTTTTGAGTCCCCCGGAACTTAACTAACAATAGCCTACTGTTGTCTGGAAGCCTTACTGATAACATAGTCCATACATATTTACATGGTATATTTATTATATATTGTATTCTTACAATGAAGTAAGCCAGAAAAAAAATGCTATTAGGGGTATTATAAGGAAGAGAAATACAGTATGACACTGTATTTGCCAAAAAGAAATCTGAGTAATAAATGGACCTAAACAGTTCAAACCTGTGTTGTTCAAAGGTCAACTGTAACTAATTCAGAGAAATAAACAGCCAGTTGTCAAAGCATTAAATTAGTATTCACAAATATAAATAGTGAGATATAATAGACACTGAGTCAGCACTTGGTGTAAGAACAGGAATTGGTGCAAGATCGAGCTTTCAGGGATAAAAAGATGTTTTAAAGAATTAATAGTAATACCAATAGTAATTCTTTTTTTTTCTTTTTGACCCTTTGAAAGAGCAATGGAGAGTTACTAGAACAATTCGTATGGTTATCTCAGTATGTTCATTTGACCTAATTAATGGCTCAATGTAATATTTATAAAGCTCCCAACAAAAGGTGTGACTCATGGCAGATCTTCAGTAAAAAGTGTTTCATTTACTCTCTAAGTTTAGGGAATAAAGTAGAGCAGGACCATCAACTGCAACTGTTAATCATTCATACTTTCTCTGTTGTTTATAATAAGATCATGAGGATAATAATTCTGTTCCCATATTGCCTCCTTAACTGTATTTGATACAATTTATAAGATGAGATTTTGTGAAGAAGCTAACTTTGCTTTCATTTGGCTGATAGTTTCTCTTGGTTAAGACTTCACCGGATTTAAAGATGATTTTTTTGAAAAAAATAATATCATAACAAGGTTACTGTCATCTCCTTCATGATTACTGTTTATCATACTTACTTCATTAAAATCAATTCATTTTTTCTACTTCTAAAGATAAGGTTCATTTACTTGAGTTCAGTTTTTGGTGCATTTTTATAAGTTTTAGTGAATTTTCATAGCTCAGTTGATTTCTTCATAACAGAGATGTAATTAGTTATAGCTATCCAACTTTTTGTAAATTAAGAAGGGAATTTTGATGTGAAATAAGTACATTTAAAATTTAAAAACATTAGAGGAAAATTAATTATATGTTAATCCTGCAATTCCAATTTCAGAAATTTATTCTAAAGAGTCTAAGAAATGAGAATGTTCATGTCAGTATTGTTTATATTAATACAAAAATAAGTACCTGGAGAACACTTAATTTTCCAAATAAAAGAATGGTTATGTTATATCTAGAACATTATAAAGTTGATAAAATGAATGTTGTAGATGTAAATGTGCTGATAGGTCATATTGTAGGGAAAATGTTAAGCTGCAAACTGGTATGAATTTTATGATCTAAAAACTATAAGCATAGGTCTTTACCTATTCTCAAGATGGTTAATCTTAATCACTTCCTAAAGTGTGATACCTCAAGAAATATTTTACTCTTCAATTTGTATACTATAAACTATTTTTATTTTTGGCTCTTTGCTCAGATAATATGTTAAAATACTTTTTATATAAAAAATGGAGAAATTAATGGACAGTTACACGTTGTTGGAACACCTATAATTAAATAAATTCTATCACTGAGGGAAAAAAGTCTCAAACAACAGTGATTAAGTACGTTGATTAAACATATAATTATATTCTGACAATACAAATGCAAACAATGTCATTTTTCTATTTTTTTATAAAGTTAACTGACTTTAAAATTTGGATATAAAAATTTATCCCTATTTTCAATTTTTGCAACAAATAAGGCGCTTTAAAATCTGTAAAGAACAAAAAAAGATTTAAGATTTTACCCTACCTATAAGTTGAATGGTTAGCCTGCCACAGGTTTTAAGTATGCACTCGGAAGGTGAGTGCGGGGCTTCTAGGTAAGCGCAAAAGACTACATCTCACATTACAGCAAGGAGCATGAACATCATTTTTGCATTGGTTCCTCCTGCACTTTAAGTGCTATTCAGCCACATAGAGGTACCCTGTTATATGCCTGCACCCAGGCTATATTATAGGACAATAGCCTCAAGCTATTGGGCCCAAATCCATTCAGTTGTCTCATTTAGCAATTTAATTAAGTCTACACCAATGGAACTTCAAGCTGCATGATGGAATCAACCTTTGTTTTTTGTTTCAACAATGCCTTTAAGGGTCCCAGATTAAAATAGTCAAAAATTCTGTTAACTACCAGGGTCTAACTTGAAATTCTAAGCGTCTTTCTTGATCTAATTGGCATTAAAATTTTTGTTTATGTTTTATTTTTGATACACAGAGAGAGACAGAGCATGAGATGGGGAGGGGAAGAGAGAGGAGACACACAATCAGAAATAGGTTCCAGGCTCTGAACTTATCAGCACAGAGCCCACCACGGGGCTCGAACCCACAAACATGAGATCATGACCTAAGCCAAAGTCGGAGGCCTAACTGACAGAGCCACCCGGGCGCCCCTAATTGGCATTTTTATATTGGCCTTTACTCTTGGCTAAGGTATCCCTTCAGTACAGCATGTTATATTAGTAAATATATAGACTTACCTTGATTCACAAAGGGGATAATTAAGGTAATTCTGTCATCCAAAATTGTCCTGGTTAGTGAGCTGAGTCTGAGATGGCATCACTGATCTCTTTAGCTAAAGTTATGGATGCATTTCATAACACATTTTCTAATTGTATAATTCCCACTATAGAGACAATTACCTCACTGTGTATATGATAATGTTAGTACTCCTTCCCTGAGAAATTTTTCTAAGTGTCCAAGAGATACTAATTCAGGAGAGAACTTCTCAAGGTCTGAGTGCTACATGATCTACAAATGGTGCCTTAGGTAATCCTTAGGTAATTACAGATCCGTTATGACCACCATTAAGGTGTACATCACTGTTTTGGGGAGGGAGGCACACAAGGAGGGAGGCTTGGATTACACACAAGAAATATAGTTCCAAAGATGTACAGTGTGCCCCTGGAAAGTAATTGTGATTTAGAATTGTTGGGCTCCTCCAAATGAAACCTACATTAGCAGAGGTCACAGTTGCCTCCATTGCTCCATTGATGCATCTCCCTTGCTACTGGTAAGTCTTTAAAGTCCCTATTCAGTCTGAGTAATCAAACCTACCCCTTGTTCTTGAGGTATTTCCTAAGAGCAGTTAGACCAACTTGTCCTTTGTCCATTCCAACAATCAGGCGGTGTTTGCCATGGGAGGTTATGATATCCAGTGGAAGAATTAAGCCATGTTATGTTACTTTTCTATTGTTGCATAACAAATAACCAAAAACTTAGCATCTCAACACAACACACACTTATTATACCATAGTTTCTGTATGTGAGCAGTGTGGGCACAGCTTATCTGTGTTCACATTACGTCACAGTCTTCACTGGGGAAAGATTTACTTTCAAGCACATTTTTGTTGCTGGTAGAGTTCATTTATTGTGGCTGTACAACTGAAGTCTTCTTCCTCTTCTTTTTTTTATGACTGTTGGCTAGGAGCAGTTCCTTGCCATATGGCTCTCTCTATGGGCCATCTCACTGAGCAGTTTACTTCTTTAAACCAACAAAGGGATTTTCTCTGATCATGCTAGCAAAGCATAGTGGTAATATGTCTATTAGCATAATCACAGGAGTCAAAGCCCATTATCACTGCTATATAATGTAACCGAATCAAGGAAGAGGTATCTTATCACTTTGCCATATACTATTGTTTAGAAGCTGGTCTCAAAACCCATTCCACTCAAGGAGAAGAGAAGTTGATGATCACAACAGTAGGGGAGAACATGAAGTAGATAGAAGCCAACTTATAATTCTGCCCACCTCAGAGGGCTGCAGGAATGACAATCCAGAGTGTATTTTACTTCATGAAGAAGAGGGCTACAGGGATGGCTCTAATAAAAAGTTATTTTTCCCCCATACTTTCAAGGGCTTACTGTATTCCCTGTAAAAGTGGTGGGATATTCGTTTACCCTGCTTCTACAAAATTGATGTTTCTAGGAGCTACACTAAAACTTTTATTCTAAACATTACCCTCTTTGCACTCAGAGTTTTCATCCAGAAGAAAGAAGAGAGACAAGGGAACTTTCATAAAACTAATAGAGACCTATTATATACCATATATAAGTCTCTGTGGAGGACTTGGCAAACAATATATTCAACTTGTTACTCCTTTCATTACCCTCTGATCATTGTTAGGAATAAGAGGAGATGAACTCTTTCTGGGGACAACTGCATTTATATGTCCAAAATGTATTATAAAGACCAGAAAGAGGTATGGACAGAGAGTCGGAAATATTTTTAAGTGATATTTGAGGAGACTATTCCAATGTTTAACAATACCAGATGCTTATGTATCTTAGGTACTGTGGAAGTTCCATGAAAGGGCACTCAGCCCATTTTTGAATGGTTCTTGCAATAAAATTCATATCATTTTCAGACTGCAAATGATCCAGAAAGTCAAATATTATACAGATTAATGTTAAGGGTCATGGTGGTATGGACAAAGTCAAGTCAGCTGATGAAAATGGAGCATCTGTCCTATAACCTAGAAATAGTACAGAGTTCCAATCTATGATGATGGATGTATTGCAACAGCTGATGAAAATGGAGCATCTGTCCTATAACCTAGAAATAGTACAGAGTTCCAATCTATGATGATGGATGTATTGCAACATCTGGAATAATAATAGATTCAAGCAGCCAGTAATTAGTGCAATCTGGTTAGTGCAGGTTCAATCAGCAACTTGGTTTTAGTCATTCTCAACAGAGACAGGCCCTTATTATGGGCAGCAAATAGTGACTAGTTTTCTAGGGCTGCTCTAACAAATTACCACAACTTGATGGCTTAAAATAACAGAAATTTATTTTCCCATAGATCCAGAGGCCAGAAGTCCAAAGTCAAGATGTCAGCAAGATTGGTTCCTTATGAAGGCTTACAGGAAAAATCGGTTCCATGCCTCAATCCTAGCTTCCGATGGCTGCAGACAATCCTTGGTGTCCCTTGGCTTGTAAATGTATCACTTGAGTCTCTTCCTGAGTCTTCATGTGGTCTTTTTCTTTGGGTATCTTCTGTGTTTGTATGTCTCAATATACATACTTTCTCATATAAAGACACACATTATTGGATTTAGGGTGCACATTAAATCTAGGATAATCTCAAAATCTTTAATTTAATCACATCTGAAAATGAACAATTTCCAAATAAAATAACATTCATAGATACCAGGGGTTAGTACTTGGACTATTCCAATGATGTTTGCTGGACAAATGTCCTTGAAAAATAGCTCAGAAAAAGAGATAGTTTATGCCTCTGTTTGCAAGATACATGGAAGGAGAGATCTATGAAGAATTGTCTTTCAACAAAATCTAGTGCACCGACTTCAAAGTCATCTTTTATGTAGTGTAAATTGTGGAAAAGTCATTTTTATTGTTGCATAATATCTTGAAATAAAATATGCATTCAACAGGGGTGCCTGGGTGGCTCCGTTGGTTTAGCGTCCTGCTTCAGCTCAGGTCATGATCTTGTGGTTCGTGAGTTCAAACCCTGTGTTGGGCTCTGTGCTGATAGCTCAGAACCTGGAGCCTGCTTGGGATCCTGTGTTTCCCTCTCTCTCTGCCCCTCCCCAACTTGCTCTCTGTCTCTCTCTCTCAAAAATAAATAAGCATTAAAATAAAATAAAATATGCATTCAACAAAATTAAGTATTCAATACTAGCCTAAACCATTGAACTATTGTGATAGTTGAATAATGGAAGATATATTTTGTGGAGTAAACAAAATAACAAAAAGTTACTTTATTAAGATCACTCACATGATATTGATCCTCAGGGGAAATAATCTTGATTTTTTAATTACATAATGTTTATGAGTCATACTATAAAAATATTAACACAAATACTGTAGCTTTGTAATTTATAGTGTTTATGAATTTTGCTGCATCAAATTAAAAGCTTTAAATGAAAACAAAGTTCGATAAATGTGAAAAGCCAAACAAAACTTAAAACACATATTAGATAAAGTACTAAATACAAACTTAATGGCTCTTTCCCAAATAATGGTATTTTCAGTCTCAACAGAAATATAAAATTGAAACTGAAACTCAACTATAATGCTATCTCTTTGGCATATATTTATTTTGGTACCAGAACACATATTTCTTAAAAACAAATTTCCCAATGAAAATAGATTAACTGGAAAATCTAGTTAATACTTTTGGTATTAACAGTAGTTAATTCAGTAATGTTTACCTACTGGATATATGCAAGAAGAAGCTCTTGAACATTTGAGACTCATATTAAGAGGGAATACTTAGATCAGGTAAAGACTGAAATAAATGATCTCTTACTATATATTTGTGCATACAGCCAATTTTTTCTTGATTATATGATTCTGGCAGAAACCTTTCATATCTATTTTAGTGGTAGAGTACTAGTTAAAGATCCAATGGTATTGAATTCTGAGAATTACCCCCTGTAGTTGTTAACCTAGAATATACGTCACTCCAATAAATATGGGGACATCTTTCTAAAGTTAAATTTTTAAGAAACAAAGAAAATAATTATAGTATACGATTGGGGGAAACATATTTAATATACTAATAATAATTTAATATTTTTGGAAATTCAATAGATTAACATGAAACTCAGAAACTTTTTTTCACTGGACTCAAATATTTCCATAAAGAATTTATCTTCATGTTCTTTTTCAAAATTTCCCCTCAGTTTTGCATTTACCCCTTAACTTCCCAATGACTGTTGAGTGTTCATCTCAGATATGGTATTGATAATTTAATTAACGTATAGACTATTTTATTACATTAGTAATGCCTTAAAGGTTGCATGCTCAGCGAGTGCATCTGTGAAGTGTATGTGCACACATGCATGCACCCACCACCCTATCATATTACTTTTGGCAGCACTGTGAACACACAGGTGTACTAGAAATAACTTAATGCCAACAGTTGTATTGTGCCAGCATTGCCTGTCCTTCAGTTTTCAGAAAAGTTATTTTCACCACTGATAATTCATTCTTTTAGTAACAGGATGTTTTATTATTTATTTAAGCCAAAAATATCCATTCCCCCCCCAAAAAAAATCCCTTTTAAGTACAATCTATTACATGTTGGAAAATAATATTGTACTTAAAAGGGGGGGATTTTTCTCTTTCTAGTAAATGATAAAGCATAATTTTTGGACTTTGTGTGGATTTCCATTTCTTCATTTTATGAAATAATGTAACCTTTTTAGATATCAAACAGATTTCTTGAACATTGAGCACATAAGCCATTTAGAAAAAATTAGACCTTCTCTAGAAGTATCTATACTGGTGTCCATTTTTGTCTTAAAGATTTTTATGCCCCCCCTTACTATATGATATTATGCTTATTTGAGCAACTGTCCTTACAAGTTTCTCACTCCAATGGTATGACATAGGCAGTGCATTAAAATGTGGGCTGCAATGTCTGTGTTATGAATATTTATATATTTTGACATTTAGAAAGAATGTGCCTCTCCATACTAACCTCTAGCAGTGTTTTAGTTGATATATTTCTAAAAATGGAACAATTCATTTATACTATGTCACTTTAGACTTAAGGGACACATAACCTACCTTTTCTCGAGCATAAAATTCAGTTGTCTTATTTCTACTGCATGAATTATGCTTAGAAGCTGTGGAGTCACAAATGCTTTAATGCTTTCTCTTTCTACGTTTATTTATCCCTAGGTAGTCACATTCACAGAGTTGAAAGGTATATCAAAAAATTGCAGAATCTATATGTCAAATGACAAATATATGAAAAAATTATTTTCTTTGTAGGATCTCCAGAAAAAGATAATTACCAAATATTTTGGGAATTTGCTTAGGTTACACCAAATATAGTATCAGAAAATTCTTTTCTTATCTCATGTAAATCTCTCTGTAGTTTAAATTTTTTCCTACATCTTTTGAGAAACATGGAGTTCTTGTCACCATTCTTATAATGTGTCCATAAATGAACAATATTACCCAAGGATCTTCTCTTTATTTCTGGTGATTGAAGCTCATATCAGTCATTTCTATTCCTTCAGTAATAAGGTTTGAATTTTGAGGAGAAGCAAATATATTCCAAGAAAAATAAATAGGCTACATAATGATTTTAAAATCTTTCAGGCATCACTGTAATGTTTTTGAGTCTTAAATTTAATCAGTATATGTTTATCCTTTCTATGTCTTTAAAGTTCAAGGCTGTAATATAGGGCTTTTGTTTTATTAAGGTAAAAATTATATAATGTTAAATACATGCATCTTAATGCACATATAATGAATTTAGACAAATTAACTTGCCTGTGTAACTGGCACTCCTGTGAAAATTTCAAACATTATCATTATCACAGAAAGTTGCTCCATATCCATTTTCTGTCCCAACACTTAACCCTTCAGGCAGTCAGTGTTCCAATTTTGCACACTATAGATTAGTTTCCCTCATTCTGAATTTCATATAAGTGATATCATATTGTATGTCTTTTTTAAATGTTTATATATTTATTTTGAGAGACCGCGCACATGCGTGTGTGTGTGTGTGTGTGTGTGTGTGTGTGTGCAAGCAGGGGAGGAGTAGAGAGAGAGGGAATCCCAAGCAAGTTCTGCACTTTCAGGCAGAGCCCGATACAGGACTCTGACCCACAAACATGAGATCATGACATAAGCAGAAATGATATTTTTTTCTGATCTTATGTCCTGAACATTGGTAAATTAACTTAAAAATTTGCATATTTTTAAAATTTCTTTTTCTTGCTTTATTGAATGAATTGGAATTCTAATACAATATTGAGTAGAAGTTTGGTTTTTTAAATTATCATTGGGTATTGATTTTGGTAAAATGGTTTTCACACATCTATTGAATTTATCATATTGCTTGTTTTCCCTTTTTTCTGCCATTAGACAGATTTACATTAACAAACTAATAAGTGTTAATCTGAGATTGCATTTCTTTTTGTTTTTAAATTCCAAAGCACACTAGGAATTTTCTGTTAATGTTTATTCATTTATTTTGAGGATGGGAGGGGCAGAGAGGGAGTGAGACAGAGAATCCCAAGCAGGCTCTGGGCTGACAACACAGAGCCTGATATACAGCTCCATCCATAAGATCAGGACCTGAGCCAAAATCAAGAGTCTGATGCTTAACTGACTGAACCACTCAGGCACTCTGTACTTCTTTTAATGTACTGTTGGATTTGATTTGCTAACATCTTGTTGAGAATTTTTACATCCATGTTCATCAGGAACATTTGTCTGGAGTTCTCCTTTTTAGTGAGATCTTTGGTTTAGAATTAAGTTAATTCTGGCCTCATAGAAGTAGTTTGTGAGTTTTCCTTCCATTTCTATTTTTTGGAATAGTGAGAAGAATAGATACTAAATCCTCTGTAATTATCTGGTAGAACTCCCCTGGGAAACCATCTGGCTCTGGACTTTGGTTTGTTGGGACATTGATTACTGATTCAATTTCTTTCCTGTTTATGTGTTTGTTCAAGTTTTCTATTTCTTCCTGTTTCTTTTTGGGTAGTTTGTATGTTTCTAAGAATTTATCCATTTTTTTCCAATTGCCCAATTTGTTGGCATATAATTTTTCATAATATTCTCTTATAATTGTTTGTAGTTCTGTTGTGTTGGTTGTGCTCTCTCCTTTTTCATTCATGATTTCTCTTTTCTTTTTGATGAGTTTGGCTGAAAGTTTATTGATTTTGTTAATTCATTAAAACATTCATCTCAATTTTATTGATCTGTTTTACTAGGGGTTTTTTTGGTTTTTTGTTGTTGTTATTGTTGTTGTTTATTTCTATATCATTTATTTCTGCTCTAATATTTATTATTTCCCTCATCTGCTGGCTTTAGGGTTTACTTGCTGTTCCTTTTCTAGCTCCTTTAGGCATAAGGTTAGGTTGTGTATTTAAGACTTATATTGTTACTTGAGTAGACTTGCATTGCTATATACTTCCTTCCCTCTTATCACCTCCTTTGCTTCATCCCAAAGATTCTGGACAGTAGTGTTTGAATTTACATTTGCTTTCATGTATATTTTTAAAAATTTTTCTTTCTTAATTTCCTGAATAATCTATTCATTCTTTAGTAGGATGTTCTTTAATTTCCATATATTTATGTTCTTTCCAATTTTTTTCTTGTGGTTGACTTCAAGTTCCATATCATTGTGGTATGAAAGTATTCATGGTATAATCTTAATTTTTTTGTATTTGTTGAGGTCTGATTTGTGACCCAGGATGTGATCTATTCTGGAAAATATTCCATGTGCACTCAAAAAGAATGTATCTTCTACTACTTTAGGATGAAATGTTCTGAATGTATCTGTTAAGTCCATCTGGTCCAGTGTGTCATTAAAAGCCATTGTTTCCTTGTTTATTTTTTGTTTAGATGATCTGTCCCTTGTTGTGAGTGGGATATTGAAGTCCTCTACTATTATTGTATTATCAGTGAGTTTCTGTATGTTTGTTAATGTTAATTGATTTATATATTTAGGTTCTTCAAGTTGGGGGCATAAATACTACAACTGTTAGATCTTGTTGGATAGCTCACTTTATTATGATATAGTGCCCTTCTCTTGTTTCAGTCTTTGATTTAAAATCTAGTTTGTTTCATAGAAGTTTGTCTACTCTGGCTTTCTTTTGACATCAATTAGCATGATAGATCGTTCTCCATTCCTTCACTTTCAATCTGGAAGTGACTTTGGGTCTAAAATGAGTCTCCTGTAGGCAGTGGTTTTAATTTTTCCTCCATTTTGATACCTTATTTCTTCTGATTGGAGCATTTGGTCCATTTACATTCAGAGTGATTACTGATAGATATGAATTCATTGCCATTGTATTGCCTGTAAATTGTTTTAACATCTCCTTTGGTTTAACCTCATGCTTGCAAAATCAATTTCTTACATATGCTTAGAATATGTACCTGCAATGTCGACACAGTGGTGGAGAATTGTTCCTAAATAAGCTGCCTCCAGTACAGTTTTCTCTCCCATATAAACTCGAAAGACATTTCAGCTTCTTTTGCAAGGATGGTGTTTTATTGAGTCCCTCAAGTAATAAATGTTATCTACCTCATATTTCACTCTAGATGCTTGGAAATCCTCTTCTCTACTCTCTGGCTTTGTCTGAAATATTCTAACCTTTCTGAACACTAGTTCTGTTATTGACTAAATGTTGGTATTTCCACAAAATCCATATGTTGAAATCCAAACCCAAGTTTGATTGTATTAGGAGCTGTGTCTTTAAAAGATGACATGTCACAGTGATATATAACCTCACATCTGTTAGAATGCCTGCCATCAAAAAGATGAGAGATAACAAGTATTGGTGAGGACATGAAGAAAATGGAACTCTTGTGAACTGTTGGTGGGAGTGAAGCCTTCAGTGTTGCCCTTATAGCAGGAGCCGAATCTCACCAGATACTAAATCTGTAGGTGCTTTGGTCTTGGACCTTATAGCCTCTAGAACTATAGAAAATAAACATTTGTTGTTTAAGCAACCCAGTTTAGGATATTTTCTTATAGTATCCTGGAGAGCCTCAGACAGGGTCACTTTACAGCTACTTGGCTATGCTTAGCTGTATTAGCCTTAGATTTAATGACCAAAGAAGTGCAATTTAGTTAATTTTATGATAGGTAACTTAATTTGCTAAAAACAATTTGTGGTGATGTGTCACAATGGAAAGAAAATTCAGCTCAAAGTCTCTCTTGCTAACTTCTGAGAGACCCAGGTCTGGCCAGGTAGCAATAAAAGCAATTATTTGCACAAACTCTATAATATTAGGTGTAGAAAAGCACTACATTATAAAAATGTTTAGCTTTTTCCCTATGTATAAAAATAACTTTTGAAAAATGGCTACTGATAGATATGTTTATGCAAATTGCTGAAATTTGATAGTCATTGATGACTGACTTTGTAAAGATTAGTGCATCTGGTTTAACATCAACTATCACTGAACTTAAAGGTATTTTCATAAATCAAGGATATGATTATATAATATGCCCAATATTATATAAAGAGGATATACATAGCCATCTTAAGCCTCAAACTCAGTATTAATTTTGACTAGTATTCTGAAAAACTTCTTATTCACATTTTATGCTACTTTCTGTTCTAGTGCTAGATATCTCTGATTTTTTTTTTTTTTTTTTTTGAAGAGTGAATGCCTGGAGGCCTGAAGAATAACAATAGCAATTCAGGATAAATATCAGCAATGATCCCAAATAACTTATTTTTTGATTTAAGAAATTATTTAATGTTTATTTATCTTTCAGAGAGTAAGTAAGGGAGGGAGGGGCAGAGACAGAGGGAGACAGAAAATCTAAGCAGGCTCCACGCTATCAGCACAAAGCCTGATGTCGGCCTCGAACCCACGAACCTTGAGATAATGGCCTAAGCCAAAGTCAGATGCTCAACCTACTGAGCACTTCAGGCACTCTCAAAATAACTTACATTTTGAAGTGAGGGGATTGTTTTTATATATGACTTTTAGTTACTAACATATTATTTAAATATAGTTTTCCAAACTTAATTATTATGTATTTCATTATTTTTATATTTAAATATTTCCTATAATTAATAAAATATTAATTACATTCTACATGAAAATTTACATCTTTTTCTTTTCATAAAGAAATTTATTTTCATAAAATAGCACCTCAATGTCATATAACCATCACTATTTGTAATCCTGTCTCTATTCATGTTCTGTCCAAAGCACCACACCTCACAATACAATTATGGGACATGGTAAGAAATATTGTTCCTTTAAAAGCATTCACTAGCCCTTTACTATATACTACAAAAGACGTATGTAGGATTCATGAAATCTACAAAACATTACATGGAAGAAAACATTTGCAAATCATGTATCTGATAAGAAGTTGGCATCTAAAATATATAAAGAATTCATAGAACTCAATAGCAAAAAACAATCTAATTTAAAAATGGGCAGAGAAACTGAATAGACACCTTTGCAAAAAATACATAGAGATGGACAACAGATACATAAAAATGTGCTCCACATCACTATTCATCAGGAAAATAAAAATGAAAACCACAGCAAAATATCTTCTTATAGCCGTTAGAATGACTGCCCTGAGAGAGATGACAGATACGGAGTGTTGGGCATATAAAGACAAGGGGTCCTTGCGCACTGCTGATGGGAATGCAAATTGGTACAGCCACCATTGAAAAAAATGCGGAGCTTCACACAAAAATATTAAAAATTGAACCACCATATGATTCAATATTCCTACTACTGGGCATAGAGCCAAAGGAAACAAAATCACTATCTTGAAGTGACATTTCCATCTTCATGTTTATTACTGCATTATTTGCAATAGCCAAGACATAGAAGTAAACAAGGTGTCCATGAATGAATGGATAAAGAAAATGTGGTATATATGTATATATAGAGAGAATAGAATATTTCAGGCATAAAAAGAGGGAAATCCTGCCATGCATGACAGCCTGGATAGGCTTTTAGTATATTATGCTAAATTAAAATAACTTACACAGAGAAAGATAAATACTGTATGACCTCAAATATATGTGGAATCTTCAAAAATAAACTTAAAGAAACAGAACAGATCAGTGGTTGCTGAGGTGAGGGTCAGAGGGTTGAGAAATGGGTAAAAGTAGTCAAAAGGTACAAGCTTTCAGTTGGAAGATAAATAAATCCTGGGGATATATATGTACAGCATGGTGACTATAATTACTAATATTGTATTGTATACTTAAAAGTTTCTAAGTAAATCTTACATGTTCTCATAAAAAATTTTTGTAACTGTAAAGTGAAGATGTTAACTAAACTTATAATAATTATTTTGCAATATGTACATATATCAAATCATTGTGTTATATACCTTAAGCTAGTTCAATGTTGTATGTCAATTATAGCTCAATAAAACTGGAAAATACGGGAAATTCCTATAACACCTGAGGAGTATTTTTCAATGGAAGGCATTTTACAATGTGTAATTTTAATTAACCTATTAGTTTTCTACTATTTTAATTGGAATATGGGTTATTTTTAAGAATTTTATTCCTACAAACACTTTTATGCTTCTGAGTATACTTTCAGACTATACAGTGCCCTGGAAACACTGATTAACCTACGACAAGCTGGTTAGCCTTAGAACAAAGCGGTTAGCAATAATTTAAAGCTCTGTCATTTCTATAAAATTAACCTTGTACAATCTGCTATTGTCTCATTTTAAGAATCATATATACAACTCTTGCAGGTGTTTGGTAAAAGGCAAGTGGCCAGATCTTGGAATGAAATACTGTGAATCATCATTATATGTACTTTTTTTTCTTTTTTTATTCTTTGGGCCTGTGACCTTCTTCCATGGCCAGTAGGTTCAACTCTGTTATGATGTGACAGGTAGCTACCCCTCCTTCCTGTGTTCCATCTGATTTGAAATAAGTGGCACTGAGGTGTTTGGGGGCTCATCTACTTCTATATATCTTGGTTGTCAGCTTGAGATGTAGGATTCTTAGATGACAATCACTTTAGAGAGACATCACCTATGTGATCCAGTGACTCTAATGCAGCTATAATTTTAGGCACAACTAAAGCAGCTTATCATTGTCCCCTTACACTTGAACAGCCTGATTTTTATCCCTCAAAAATATTAGCCCACTCCAAGCAGCTGCAGAAATGATTTCATGGTAATTAGTAGTTTTTTTCAGATACCATGTTTGCTAAATGCTTTGTGATCAGTCCATTATTAATTTCATATATTTGAAATTGTTCTGTACTGGTTAGATTTCACTAAAAGCAACAAAAAATCTACTCTTAGCAATATATGAAGGTGGTGTGGTAGCAAGGCAAAGAGTAAAACTTCTTTTTCAAATTTTCTGTTTTAATTCTTTTGCTATGATATCAAATTCTCAGTTATGTAATATTATTGAAAATTTTGTGACATTATTTAGTGTTTTAGAACTATCTTTTCTAAAGTGTACCCAATAAATGAACAGATATCATCTGAGAACTATATTAACTTTGAAAATAAAAATATACCATGAAATAGTTCTGAATATTCTTTAACATTAAGTTGGAAATTAATTATCCATCTGCCCCACTACTAGCGGGTTCTTACCTCATTTCTTAACTGTTTTCCCTTCAAAAAGGATCATGTCATAAGTGTTGGGGAGGTAGAAATCTATCAAAATATCTCAGTTCTTGGGTATGATATAATTTCTTAACAAAATTTATAGTAATATTGAGTTTGCATTTCATCTGAGATGTTGAATAGGAAATAAAAAATGAATTGAAGTAATAAAATATATGTCATTATATGCAAATAAAACCCAGTCTGGAAGGAGAAGGCTATCTATTAAATGCAACATAATATTTGAGAAGTCACAGCAAAGAAAATACAAATAATTTCATATATAGATATTCCTCATTTTATATATATATAGAAATGTCTGATATAAATGAAAAACTTTATATAGCACAAATGAAGTGATTAAAATATGTGTTAAATCATGCCTATAATGAATTACTTTAAAATATGAATAATCACTCTTAAGAAATCAGCCTTATTTGTTTACAGATTTAGTAAACTAATTTAAATTTAAAATCTAAAGATATTTCTATTGACTCTATTAAGATCAGCTTGAGTATATTGAAGATTTCATTTGGTAAAATAAAAAGTAAAAAGTCAAGTGATTGTTT
Organism: Suricata suricatta; assembly: GCF_006229205.1. NCBI lineage: Eukaryota > Metazoa > Chordata > Mammalia > Carnivora > Herpestidae > Suricata > Suricata suricatta. The sequence goes on along the minus strand of NC_043705.1, from coordinate 78,311,992 downwards.
TTTAACTTGTGAAGAATAAATTAATTTGGAAATTTGAATGAATTTCCTTGAAGTCATTAATATAACCCCTCTCCAAAGTAAAAAAGAGTAGGAAGCTTTCCATGCAAAGTGAACTTTTATTTCCCCCAAATGGTTATCTGTTTCCTGCTAATTGATCTTTTTCCATTAGTTTTTATTGGGATTTCAAATTCATGGATTATGCCATCTTTTTAATAAGGTTTTACTATGTTGTGATTTTTAACTGCTTAGAGATCTGATGATGATAATTATTTCTTTCAAGGTTTGTATAAATATCAATTTCAAATTTTGTAGTTAAAAGGTAAAAAAGATAAAACAAACTTTAAAATATTTAGCAACCTCAACTTTTGTAATAAATCCAACTAGAGATTTGACTACAATCACATTTGTCCCTTTAGCCATCTATACCATTTTCCCCCATTAGAATACAACTGAAAATATTCAAATTCCTATTCATTGATCTTTTTATTAACTCCTAAGCTCTAAGATAGTGAAATATAATGCTGCATGTGTTAGTATCTGGGCATGTGAATTTGTTTCATATATGCTAAAATCACTGAGTTTGATATTTGTTGCTATTTTGCAAGCAACTTAAAACAATTTCCTAACACGGAAGTATTCTGTTTTAATCTAAATAAAACAAACACTGAAATAAAACAAATTCTTAATATATAATTTAGTGTGATGTTCATTTAAAAACAGAAAAAAGTTTGAAGGTGAAAGATTTGTTGTTCAATTTTATCTTCACTAAATTAGTGCCTTTTTCCATTTTTGAAACCCATGTTCACTTTCAGTTTACCTCAGAAGTTTAGATTATCATGAACATTTGACAATTTGTAATTGAATGCTTACAGGCTAAAGAGGTTTTGCTCTTTCATTTGATGGATTGTGTCATGCCAGAGCCTGGCAGTGCATTTTATTTGACCTTTCTCCTTAACTCCATTCATCTTAAACTCCTTGTCACATGAGTGACGGGCCATCATGATGTGATGGAAGACAAAACTTCAAAAAGATACATCACCTTGTCAGATAAATGCAGATCAGAAAAATTTTTTTAAATGTTGAGTGAGTTAGAGGACAACTTAGGCTAAATTAGGTTGTAATATTGAAAAGTAGAATATACTTAGAAATCAGAGATTACTGTTGGAATAAGTCTAATAAAATGTATGAAGAAAAATAAAAATGATTTTTATGATCATTCCTATAAAATGGAAAAGTGACAAGACACAAAATTTGCCTGAGAAGAAGGTATCAGTGAAAGAAAATAGTTTAAACACACACACACACACACACACACACACACACACACACACACACACACCCCTAGTTAAACTTGGAGCATTTTTTAAAAAATCTTTCTTTATAGGGATGTATACAAAGCTTAATTCATTAAGAGTCCCTAATACTGCTAAGAATTTTGATGCAACTGAAGACGGGCAGTTTTATATCCCTTGAGCAAAAATCAACACTCTACACACAGAAAGGACAATACTGAGGTGAAGAAAGGGGTAGATTTCCTCATCTTTTGTAGGTCATTCATCTCACATCCAAGACTTTTTATTATAAAGTCCTGAAAGATTCTCTGCTTTGTGTGTTTATACCAACAGACAGAGGCCATTCATATTGTAAATCAATGAACTAGTTTCTTGTTTTGGCAGGATCAGCAGTGATTTAGTGGTGGAATATGAGCACAGAGTAAAGACATTGACCTGACACATTTTTATCCCATTCTATGTGAATAAATTTCTCCTATCCATGGAAGAACAGTGAAATATGAGACATAAAATAATCACAACATAGAAATACTTCTGCTCTGGAACAGAAATGGAGAGAAGTAAGGAGACCTGAGTCTTCTTTGCCACAAGTCACTGGAATCTGTTAAATTGTAAAAAATCAGTGTACATACAACTCTACACACATTAAACACATACATATATTGGCAATAATATTTTCTTTGCTCGTTCATATACTTAGTGATTCTAAGTCATATGCTGTGTATCTTTTGAATAATAAAGCAATCATAAAAATAAACTATCTCCAAAATTTTATGTATATAAAGATAAAAATCCATATACTCTGAAACAACTATTGTATTTTTATTTTTTCTTTATGGTTGTATCATCTATTTAAGTCATAAATTTTGTCCAATTATATTTTCTTCATAAAAATATAAAATCATTTTTAATCCAAAGTAAATTGGTACAGCCATTGTAGAAAACACTATGGAGATTCCTCAAAAAATTAAACATAGAATGATTATATGGTTCAACAATTCCATTTCTGGCTCTATATCTGAAGGAAATGATCACTATCTTGAAGAGACATCTGCACAATATGTTCAGTGCAACATTATTCATAATAGCCAAGATATGGAAACAAACTAAGTGTCTGTCAATAAGAATAGAAAGGGGTGCCTGGTGGCTTAGTTGGTTAAGCTGCCAACTCGTGATTTAAGCTCAGGTCATGATCTCATGGTTCATGAAATCAAGCCCCACACTGGGCTCTGTGCTGACAGCATAGTGCCAACTTGGGATTCTCTCTCTCTGTGTTTCCTGCCCCTGCTCATGCTCTCTCAAAATAAAATAAACCTTGTTTAATTAAAAAAATAAATTAATAAACAAAGTGTGATCTATATATACAATGGAATATTTTTAGCCACAAAAATGAAGAAATTTTGCCATTTGTAATAACAAGGATGAACCTGGAGGATATTATGCTTAGTGAAATAATCCAGACACAGAAAGACATATACTCTATGATATCATTTATATGTGGAATCTAAAAAAGCCAAACTCATAGAAGTGGGAGCAGAAAGAAGTTGCCACAGGGCTAGGGAATGAGGTAATATGAAGATCTTGATTAAAGGGTACAACTTTTATTTATAAGATGAAGATATTCTGGGATCTGATTGTTGGTATTAATGCTTTATTATATACTTAAAGTTTGACAAGACAGTAGATTTTAGGCCTTCTCATCCCCAAAAAGGAAAAATATAGTAACTACATGAGATGATAATGTGTATATTAACTTGATTGTGGTAATTTCACAATGTATATATATATGTGTGTGTATATATATATATATATATATATATATATATTAAGTCATTTTATTGTACACCTTAAAAATCACATCATACAACCTAAATATAAAACCTTTTTCTCAATTATACTTCAATGAAGATGGAAAAATCCAAAGTTGTATATTAAAAAAATTTGGCAGTTGATGTTAGGGTAATTTTGCTTTGTTTTTGTAATTTCCCTTTCCTTTATTGTTAACTGCTCTTTTTCAAACATTGCTTCTTGGCATAAGTGAATTCCAGCAAGAAATGACATTTTTATTCTGTTATTATTATAGAATGTGTTCATCACCTGCAAAATCTGTTATATAGTGTTGTTATTCTCTTTCTATTGCCTTTCCAACTTAAGTACAATCATGTGAATATTATGTATATTTAAATGGAAATTATTTTTGCTCTAAATTATGAAAGCTAAACTTTTCGATCTCAGTAAGTATTTGCTTGCCATAAGCATATTTTTGCAAGACTACAGTAGATTTTGAAGACAGTAGCTTTCAAAATGCAAACTGCTACCTCTAGGAGTATACAGAAAAAACATGGTACATCTAATAATGAAGTAAAGAAAGATATTAACAAGCAGGCTTGCGGGAATTAAAAAGAATATTTTTAAGCCTGACTTTTTATATCAAAAAATGCTTGAGCACCACTCATGTTTACAAAATCCATCTTAACTTCACATCTTTTTATGACCATCCTGTGGCTCTGCTCCTATTTATAGTGACTTTTTCAGAGTCACTACTTAATATTCCAGTAATTCTGCTTTGTGTGCATGTTGTTGTTAGCATTAGACACAGACAAGTCCATTAATATGCAAGCAAATATATATAAATAAATGTGAAATTAAAGGATAAATATGAAGTGAACCCTTGAGCAAATAATTTTTTGAGCTGGTTAAGAAATAGAAAATTTGCCAGGATTCCCAAAGCCTTACATAAAGACCATAATCATTTCAATCATCCCTTTGAGTAACTACTCTCCTGACTTTTATGTTAATTTTTAATTGCTTTTGCTTATATAAATCAATGTGTAAATGATTTAATTTTATTTTGACAGCTTTAATAAAGTAAATCAATAAAAGTGAACCATATATATTTGTGTCTTTCTTAAAAACTATGTGTTTTTATGAGTTTTGCATATAATCACAATTCATTCATTTTTGTTGCTCTAACGTGCTTTTCTTAACTTATTTCCTGATTTTAGTGTTGGTGACCATTGGGTTGTTTTCAGCATTTACTCATGCAAGGCTGACATAAACACCCTTCCGTGTGTCTCCTGGTTAACACACGCACTGAGTCCCTAAGGCAATCAATCTGGGAATGCAGTTGCTAATCATAGGCTAAATGTATCCTCAGTGTATCTTCTGACACTATTCACCTGCTTTCCCAAGTCATGATAGCAATTAGAATGATACCAGAAGTTCTTCCTTTACTTCTTCACCAACACTTTATATTGACAGATTTCCCTGGACCTCCTCAAATTTGGTGAGTGTGTAGCAGTATTTCTCTGTGGCTTTAATTAGAATTTTCCTATTTCTAATTAAGTGTTATTTAATGTTTTATTTATTGACCATTTGTAGTCTTTTTTTTAAGTTTGCTTATTTATTTTGGGGGGGAGAGAGAGAGAGAGAGAGAGAGGGAGGGAGGGAGAGAGAGAGAGAAGGGGAGAGAGAGAGAATAAGCCCGGGGGGGCGGGGAGGGCCAGAAAGAGAAAGGGAGAAACCAAGCAGGCTCCATGCAGGGCTCTATCCCATGAACCTTTGAGACTGTGACCTGGGCCAAAACCAAGAGTTAGATACTTAACTGACTGAGCCAGCCAGGTGCCTTTGTAGTTTCTCTTTTGTAAACATCTTGCTCACTTTGCTTGCCCGTTTTGGTAGTAGGTTTTAGTTTTTGCTTTATTGATCCTTAGGAGCACTTTAAATATTCAATACTAAGATACTAGGTTAAATTTGTGGAAAATATCTATTTCCACTATAGGGCTACTATTTTAACTTGCCTTTTAGTTTCTTTTAATGATAGATACATTTTAATGTTATTCAGATTAATCTTTTTGGGTATGTTAGTGTTTTTTGTCTTTGTTTTGGAAGTCTCAATATATCCAGATAACATAAAGACAGTGTGTATTTTATTATTTTCTAAATCCTTTACAGTGTTGTTTTATTCATTGAAACATCCTGTCCTTTTTCACCAATATGCAGTTACACTCACACAAAAATATCAGTGACCTATGTATGCATGAGTTTGTTTCAGGTTTATATATTCTGCTTAGCCAACATTATCATTTTTTCACTATACTGTATCAGTGTTTTTATTACTAAAGATTTATAATACATTTGTTATCAGGTAAGTCAAGTCCCCTTAAAGGGATCGGGTGATCCTTCTTCAAAATTTTCTTAGATAATCTTGCTGTATAAATTTTATTTATGTATGTATTTAGTTAGTTAGTTAGTTAGTTAGAGACAGAGACAACATAAGAGGGGAAGGAGGAGAGAGACAGAGACAGAGACAGAGACAGAGAATCAGACTCTGTGCTGTCACTGCGGAGCCTGATGCAAGGCCCAAACTCAATGAACTAAGATCATGACCGGAGCCAAAGTCAGAGGCTTAACCAACTGAGCCACCCAGGTGCCCGTGGTGCATACAGTTTAAAATTTGTATTGATAATGTTTGTAAAATCCATTAATTTGTAAAGAGATGGCTTTGAAACTATAGATATTTAAAAGAAAAATTTGTATCATTAAAATACTGAATTTTGGGGGCACCTGGGTGGCTCAGTCGGTTAAGCGACCGGCTTCGGCTCAGGTCATGATCTCACAGTTCGTGGGTTCGAGCCCCGCGTCAGGCTCTGTGCTGACAGCTGGCTCGGAGCCTGGAGCCTGCTTCAGATTCTGTGCCTCCCTCTCTCTCTGACCCTCCCGTGCTCACGCTGTCTCTCTCTGTCTCTCAAAAATAAATAAAAGACATAAAAAAATATTTAAAAAAAATACTGAATTTTGGATCACTGAACATGGTGATCCAAATACAAAGATAAATGGTACCTTTCCATTTATTTAAGCTTTTATAAATGTCTCCCAATAAAATTTTATATGAAACTTTCACACATTCATTAAAACTATTTTGATATGTCTTTGGTTATCATTCCCCTACTAAAACTTCCTTTACAAGATCACCATCAGTGGCCAAAAAATAGAATCTGTTTTCAGTTTTCATCTTATTTGACCTTCAGCAATATTGCCAGAGTTGACCACTCCTTCCTAGATCCTGCTTTCCTTATCTTTCGTGGAACACACATTACTAATTTTCCTTCCAGATATTTTTTTAAGTTTACTTTGCCAGACATTCTAAGTCTTCTGCCTTATAGCTATAGTTTATCCAGCCAGTTTCTTCCTTTCCCATAACTTTTTATTTCCTATGTTTACCAAACATGTAATTAAAAAAATATTTTTCCAGACCTGTCCTATAGATATCTTCCTAACTGGCTCTTCATATTGATGCATTAGGGTTAACCCTACATTAACATTTCTTACATTGGACTCTTGATTCCTAATTGAAATAAATTTAAAAAAGAAGAAAACAATATTTTAAAAATATCCTTTCTATCTCAACAGATAATACCAATATCTGCTATGTTTATAGAGTGGCTAAGTGAAATTTTAGTATTATATCTTTCTTAAATATTTTATTATTTCCTATTAATTTAGAATGAAATCTAAATTCCTTGACAGGACTACAAGACCTGATTACCTAACCTTTATATCTCTCTTCATTTTTTAACCCCGTTCTCCACTCACTGTCTCTCTTTATCTCTTTCTCACATGTTTTTTTCATTTTCTTGGTCATTTTATTCTTTTTCTCCATGATAAGTTTTGAAGATACTGTCAAATGTTTTCTCCTGTTGATAAATATCTCCCTCTCTATTTTATGAAACTTCATTTATTATTCTGATTTCAGCTTAAATGCCTCTCTCAAAAAGACCTTCTGTGACTATCCTGTTCTACCTAAAACAGTACTAAAATCTCCATGTTATTCTTTCTTGAAATCCTGGTGTGTGTGTGTGTGTGTGTGTGTGTGTCCCCGCACGCACGCACTCTCTTGCATTAACTTGTAAACTCACAGAGATCATGGATGTGATCTACTAACAACTGGACTGTGGAACAAATGAATTGATATGAGATGTAATAAAATCATTGCTTAGCATTAAGAAGAAATATATCTTTGATTTCTAATCTTTCTATAATTTATTGTTTTTAAGAGATTGCTATTAACTCAAGTTCTTATGTAAAGAATCATGCATAACAATTCCAACTATGACTCTAAGGTCATTGGAGTAAAATATTGTTCTAAGCTTTTAAGTGCTTTTTTTAAAATTTATTAATCTGTCACATAAGAAAAGGAGGTTGATTTTTAATGATGCACCTACATACCCAAATTGAAGATCATAATTATAGATCTTACTAAATACCTCAATATGTTGTATGTGTAGTGTATTCACATTTTATATAGCAGTTAGTTCATAAAATTAATAGTAAAAAAGTTATACCTAAGAGCATGAGTCAGGGATTTTATTCTACGATGGAGTATGAAATCCAGGTACACATTTCAGTGGCTGGCTTTACATATTACTCCACAGTAAAATTTTTGTCCTCAACCTCTTTTATATCTTCAATCTTCTCTAAATGATTATTTCACAACTCTATATAACTTTGGCATTGATGTTAAATATTCTCAGGTCACCTATACCACCATACCTTTTGTATTTAAAATTGACTAACTCCACAACAAAAAACAACAGTCTTCAGTTTCATAAACTAAAATGATTGCCATTTAAAAGAACTACCAAATATACTTTTAAAAAACAGGATTATGAAATGGTCAGACTAACTGATGAATTAAGGGATGTACATTCTAATACCTTAATTTTACAAGTAAATTCTTTTTAGATTGATCAGATTTAATATGTTCAATATTTAACTTTTCAAGTTTTACTTGTAATTGTTTTTCCATATTCTATAGTTTCAGAAAATATTTAAGGATAAGTTTTATTTATTTATTTTTAAGTTTATTTAATTATTTTGAGAGGAGAGAGAGAGAGAGAGAGAGAGAGAGAGAGAGGGGAAGAGGTACAGAGAGGGAGAGAGAAAGAATCCCAAGTAGGCTTTATACTGTCAGTGCAAAGCCTGATGCAGGTTTCAAACTTACAAACTGTGAGATCATGACCTGAGCCAAAATCCAGAGCTGAATGAATGCAAAACCGACTGAGTCAATAAGGATAAGTTTTAAAAATCACTTTCAATGAAGTCCAAATTTAAATTAATATTGTGCCTCCTCAGAGATCTTACTGGATTAGATGTGAGTATCACATGTCCTAACAGTAAAACCGAGTGGATTCGTCTGCTAGGCCTGTCATAACAAATTAACACAAACCAAGTGACTTATACAACACAGATGTATTTTCTCATGGTGCCTGTGACTTTGGGTTCTAGTAGGCACTGTCTTCCTGGTCTGCAGATGGTCAACTTGTTACTGTAACCTCACATGGCTGTTCTCTGGGAATTTACTCATGTTTCTTCATCTTCAATCCTACCAGTGTCCTTATGACCTTATTTAACCTTGCCTCTTTGAAGATTCTATCTTCAAATATAATCACATTGGTGCTAGGACTTCAACATACAGATTTTGTAGAAAAACAATTCAGTTTAGTACATAACACCAGGTATTAAAAATATTGACACATTCATTTTTCATTATTATTGAAAATAATAAATAATAGATCATTTGTAATAGGTATACAAGAAGAAAACATTTTCCTAGATTTTTTAATGTTCATTTTATTTTTGAGAGAGAGATAGAGTGCAAGCTGGGGAAGAACAGAGAGAGAGGGAGGGAGACACAGAATCTTAATCAGGTTCCAGGCTCTGGGCTGTCAGCACAGAGCCCAATGCAGAACTCAAACCCACAGGCTTTGAGATCATGACCCGAGCTGAAGTCAGACACTTAACCGACTGAGCCACCCAGGCACCCCTCTGATATTTTCTATTAAAACTGATTACATAATACTACTATAACTAGTTGAGGACAGACAACATGTAACTATCACACACAAACACACACACACACACACACACACACACACACACAAACACTAAGCACACATATTTGGGAAACCAAACATTTGCAATTCAGATTCAATTTTCCCTATGTCAGACTTAGATCTAGACATTTTCTACATGTGAAAGAAAATGAAAGACTTCTGGCCTAAAGTATCCATGTGGTGAATGTGTATGGGAATGTGGATCTGTGTATGTTATATTTGTGGTTACTGAAGTAGTCTAGGGAACTCACTTTAAAATTGGGTTTTCCTAGGAAACAGACTGATTTTGCTTAAATTTTATGTTTTTTCAGAGGGAGACTGAATTTGACTTATCCTCAAAAACACCTTAGGTTTTCTCCTGATTTAAATGTCACCACTTAAAATACTTAACATGGTTTTAGCAAAACTTTTACAGCTCTGTGAAGACTAAAAGCTATCGAATGTTTTAAAACATGGCAGCTCTAGTTGGAGGGGATGGTGAAAGAAAAATTTAAATTATATTGGAAAAAAATCTGAAATATTTTCACACAAACAACTCCATGTCTATTTTCTTCAATAGATAGTGCGTGTGTGTGTGTGTGTGTGTGTGTGAGTGTGTGTGTGTGTGCGTGTGTGTGTGTGCGTGTGTGTGTGCGTGTGTGTGTGTGTGTGTGTGTGTGTGTGTGTGTGTGTGTGTGTGTGTGTGTGTGCGTGTGTGTCTTTTCCACTCTAATGGTACTTACATGGTTAACTGGTACTATCAATTTTGTAGTAAGTTATTGTTCTCCAAACTTTAACTTTGAATACCACAGCTGTCTTCAGCGTATGATCATCAAAGATTCTAAGATATTTTTATCTCTTGCTTCTCAGTAAAATTTTTTTTTTACTGAACAGCCCTCAGGATGTGCTATACAAGATATTCCATGATATACAGCTAATTAAAATTATTAAAATTTCAGCATACCTGGGTGGCACAGTTAGTTGGGCATCTCACTCTTGATCTCCTCTCAGGTCATGATCTCAGGGTTATGGGACTGAGTGCTGTGGTGGGCTCCATGACAGGTGTGCAGACTGCAGAAGACTCTTTCTCCATCCATCTGCCCTTACCTGGCTCACACTCTCTCTCTCTATCTCAATCTCTCTCTCTCTAAAAAAAAAAAAAATTAAATTCTTAAAAATTCTACAGTTCCTACTGTAATTCCTACAGTTTCTACTTATAAATCAGTAATTTAATGGCAAATATGTTAACGTATATAAAAATATAAGTGGCGTGAAAACAGAAAGTGATGGATACATACATAGAGGCATAAATGTGTGTGCATGTGTGTGTAGCTAGGAACGATTCTGCCTGGTCACTAAAACTATATGGAACTCAGACTGTTGAAACTAGGAAAGAAAACCAAAAAATCCAAAGAGCAAACTAAATTATTTCCTTGTGTGCTTTTTAAAATTGTATATGGTTTTTCATAAAAATTTGTATTTTTTTCATCCAGGCCCATCATCATAAGAATTTCATTTCTTGGGAGGTCTACTCCCTGTTCCAATATTTGATGTATCTATACTTAATGTAAACTAAAATTTGCCACTTTTAGTTCATCTTTTCATGAAAATTATACTTCACATTATTAACCCATCTCTTCTCAAATATCTTATTAATCATAAAAATTAATCTTGAAAACGATTAGTTATTTAACGTGACTTTTTGACCTGGATGACACTCTTTTAAGTTGAAGGCTATATTGAAGAATCTCAAACAGTTTCATCATTAAGATGGGTATGAGCACATTAATCATGGTTTTGGAGGAGATCATCTTAAGTAAAGCAAATAAACACTCAATACATGTTAAATATTACTTTAAAAACATACAGATATATTTTTTTCAAATAATTTGCTATACCACCTGCAAATTATTTCATGATTTTCAAGAAAACCCAAATCCTAATAAGTAAAGAAGGCAGAATGATTTTTGGCTCTTTAAACTTGAAAAGTAATACCAACATATTAATTCTGAATATTTTGTGTATCAGATTAAAATGTAGCTTGCAAACCTTCGTGTTACATTAGCATGACTTGGTTTGGTGGGGACAAGGAGGAGTGGGGAAAAATAGCAAGTAAAAAATAATACACATTTTATTAAAACAGTGGTGTTCTAATGGAGGGGCCAAGATGGCAGAACAGAATGGAAGTTTTTTGCAACTCTCATCCCTGAAATGCAGCCAGATCAACACTAAACCATCCTGCACACCTAGAAAACTGATTTGAGGATTAACGAACTGCACAATCTGAACCACACAAATTGGCAGATATGCAGTGCAGAGAGATGAACGAGGGGAGAGAGAAGCTGCAGAGGACAGGAGGCGGTTTCTGCTTGTGGGGAGAGGATGGAGAAGGGGGGCAGAATGGGAAAAGCACCCCCCCCCCCAAAAAAAGCAGCTGAAGAGAAAGTGGAAAAGCAGAAATAGCCCCAGGGACTTAAAAACAGGAGAAAGAAGAGAGTTTAAATTTCATTAAAACTCTATACACAGGGAAAGCACAGAGTCTGCAACTCCACAGCTCAATAGCTGGTGGTGATCTGGTGGGAAGGCGGAATCCTCCGGAGCGGAGAGGGAGGTCTGAGGGGTCCTCGGACCACATGGGGAGCGGTAGTTCCCCTGCTAGGATGACACTGGGTGGAGGCTGTGCAGCCACCCCACAGGCAAAGGTCCCAGCAGACCCCAGAAAACCACCACATTCACTGGTGCTGGAACAAAGACATTAAGGAGGAAGCCTGGCGCCAGATGTGTGTTGTCATTTTCATAAACCCTGAAAAGCTGCTGCTACAAGATCATGCAAACTTTTTCCGGGGCTGCCTGGCACCCAGCCACAGTCTCTGGGCATCAGCAACAGTGAGGTCTCATGTTCCTGGGGGCTGGCCAGCACCTGGCAACTACTCAGAAGGATTCTCTCCCAGAACATCTGAGAGGGTCAAGGCCAGCAGTCCCTCAGAAATGAGGGGTCTGGAAACACAGCACCGTCTGAAATAAAACTCAGGAGGGAGGTGCTGTCTGGCATCCTGATGGCTTGGTCACAGATAATGTAGAAACGGGAAAAGGATGGAAGCCGGAGACAAAGGAAGGGAGCTTGATTGCCAGTTGTGGAGAGCACAATGTTTCGCACCAAAGACTGGATAGCCGGGCGACGCCATCTTCATCCCTCCCGCGCATGTGCATGCATGCCTTCAAGCGCCACAGCAATCCTCCCGGTAAACTGAGCAGCGCCATCTAGTGGATAAAGGAGCTGTTACAGTAAACCCTACCCAACTGGGCCAACGACTCTAGAGGAACAGCATAAAGTTCTCTGTCCCCTTAGTTTTTGGAATATAACGTGCTCCACAGCTAGATTTCTATGGGAACCATATATAATTTCAATCATACTTCATTCTGTGTGCTGTTCCTTCTTTCAATTTTTTCCTCTTATGTTCTTATTCTTGAATACAAAAAGAAAAAAGTATTTTTATATTCCGTTTTCATTAAAAAGATTTTTCTTTAATATTTCTGCTATATGTTTACCCTTTTTGTAGATTTTTAAAATTCTATTTTGCTTTCTTCACTTCATTTTATTCTATGTTATTGCATTCAGTTTTTCAAATTTTCAAACATTTTCCTTTTTTCTCTTAGTTTCTTTTCCTTTTTTTCTTTTTTCTTTTTTTCTTTTCTTATTTTTCTCTTTTTTATCTAATCTACCAAGCTTCTTTCAACAACCAGACCAAAACACACCTAGGATCTAGTATCCTTTATTTGATTTCTTTGTGTTGATTTCAATTTTTTAATTTTATTTTTATTACTTTTTTAATTTCCTTTCCTCCTCCAAGATGAGGAAAAAAAGAACAGGAAGAAATGACATCCAGGGACTTAATCAACACAGATAGAAGCAAGTAGAATCACAATAATAAGAATACTAGCTGGGGTTGGAAATAGATTGGAGTCCTTTTCTGCAGAGATAAAAGAAGTAAAAGCTGGTCAGGATGAAATTTAAAAAATAGTATAACTGACCTTGAATGAATACTACCGTGGTAAGGATAGAGACACCTTCTTGTGGAGAATAATGAAACAGACAAAAAGAGAGAGACAAAGCAAAGGAGCATGAAATAAAAATTAGAGAACTCAGTGACTCATTAAAAAGGAATAATATTAGAATAATAGGGATTCCAGAAGATGAACAGAGAGAAAAAAGGGAAGAAGGGTCACTGAGCAAATCATAGCAGAAAATTTCCCTAACCTGGAGAAAGACACAGACATCAAAATCCAGAAAACAGAGGATTCCCATTAGACTCAACAAAAACCAACCATCAAAAAGGCACATCATAGTCAAATTCACAAAATACTCAGGCAAGGAATCATGAAAATAGAAAGGGAAAAAAAGCCCTTAACCTACAAGGGAAGACAGAGCAGGTTCACCGCAGACCTATCCACATTTATTTGGCAAACCAGAAAGGAGTGACAGGGTATATTCTATGTGCAGAATTTGATAAAATATGCAGCCAAGAATTCTTTATCCAGCAAGGCTGTCATTCAAAATAGAAGGAGTGATTAAAAGTTTCCCAGAAAAAATTAAAGGAGTTCATGACCACCAAGCCAGCCTTGTAAGAAATTTTAAGGGGGACACTCTGAAGGGAGAAAAGGGGGGGGGATGACCAAATGCAACAAAACATAGAAAGGACCAGAGAACACTACTAGAAACTCCAACTCTATAAGCAACATAATGGCAATAAATTCATATATTTCAGTACTCACTCTAAACATCAATGGTCTAAATGCTACAATTAAATACATAGGGTAATGGAATGGATAATAAAACAAGATCCATGTATATGTTGTTTCCAAGAGACCCAATTTAGACTTAAAGATACCTTCAAATTGAAAATAAGGGGATGGAGGACCGTTTCTCATGCTAATGATCAACAAAAGAAAGCCAGAGTAGCTATAGTTATATCAGACAATCTACATTTTAAAATAAAGAACTGTAACAAGAGATGAAAAAGGGCATTATATCATAATTAAGGGGTCTATCCATCAAGAAGACCTAACAATTATAAACATTTATGCTCCAAACATGTAAACCACCAAATGTAGAAATCAATTAATCACAAACATAAAGAAACTCATTGATAATAATACCATAATAGGGGACTTCAACACTCCACTTGTAGCAATGGACAGATCATCTAAACAGTAAGTCAACCAGGAATCATTGGCTTTGACACAATGGACCAGAAGGACTTAACAGAAATATCCAGAACACCTCATTCTAGAGCCGCAGAATACACATTCTTCTCAAGTGCACATGAAACATTCTATAGATTAGATCACATACTGGGACACAATCAGTCCTCAACAAATAGAAAAACAACAAGATCATACTATGCATATTTTCAGCACCAAAGCACTATAAAAATCGAAATAAATCATGAGAAAAAAATTTGGAAAGATAACAAATACTTAGACTAAGGAACTTCCTACTAAAGAATGAATGGACTAACCAAGAAGTTAAAGAGGAAATTAAAAACTACATGGAAGCCAATGAAAATAATAGCACCACTACCCAAAACCTCTGGGACACAGCAAAGGCAGTCATAAGAGGGAAGTATATAATAATCCATGGCTTCCTAAAGAAGAAATAAAAGTCTCAGATACACAAACTAACCTTAAACCTCAAAGAATTGGAAAAAGAACAGCAAATAAAACTTAAAACCAGAAGATAGGAGATAATAAAGATTAGACCATAAATCAATGTTATAAAAAAAAAAAAACGCAGTTGAACAGATCAATGAAACCAGGAGCTAGTTCTTTGGAAAAATTAACAAAATTGATAAATCACTAGCCAGTTTGCTCAAAAAGAGAAAGGAAATGACTCAAAGAAATAAAATCAAGAATGAAAGAGGAGAGATCACAACCAACACTGCAGAAATACAAACAATAATAAAAGAATATTATGAGCAATTATATGCCAATAAAATGAGCAATCTGGAAGAAATGGACAAATTCCTAGAAACATATAAACTACCAAAAATGAAACAAGAAGAAATAGAAAATTTGAGCAGACCCACAATTAGTTAGGAAATCAAACTGACAATCAAAAATCTCCAAAAAACCAAGAGTCCAGGGCCAGAACGCTTTACAGAGAATTCTACCAAACATTTAAAGAAGAGTTAACACCTATTCTCTTGAAGCTGTTCCAAAAAATAGAATGAAAGGAAAACTTCCAAATTATTTCTGTGAAGCCAGCATTACCTTGATTCCAAAACCAGACAAAGACCCCACTAAAAAGAACTATAGACAAATTTCCCTGATAAGTATGGATGCAAAAATCCTCAACAAGATACGAGCTAACTAGTTTCAACAATATCTTAAAAGAATTATTTACCATGACCAAATAGAATTTATACTTGAAGTGCAGGACTGATTCAATATCTACAAAACAATCAATGTGATACATCACATCAATAAAAGAATGGGCAAGAGGAACATGATCCTCTCAATAGATGCAGATAAAGTATTTGACAAGCTACGATATCTTTGTTTGATAAAAACCCTCAAAAGTAGAGATAGAAAGATTATACCTCAAGATCATAAAAGCCATATATGAAAGACCCACTGCTAATATCTTTAATGGGGAAAGGTGAGAGCTCTTCCCCTAAGGTCAGGAACATGAAGGGATGTCCTCTCTTACTACTGTTATTCAACATAGTATTGGAAGTCTTAGCCTCAGCAGTCAGACAACACAAATAAATAAAATGCATCCAAATTGGCCAAAAGGAGGCCAAACTTGCACTCTTCACAATGACATGATACTCTATATGGAAAACCCAAAAGATTTCACCAAAAAACTGCTAGAACTGATTCATGAATTCAGCAAAATCGAAGGATATAAAGTCAATGCACAGAAATTGGTTGCATTCCTATTCACCAACAATGAAGCAATAGAAAGAGAAATCAAGAAATCTATTCCATTTACAACTGCACTGAAAACCATAAAATACCTAGGAGTAAACCTAATCAGAGAAGTGAAACACCTATATACTGAAAACTATAGAAAGCTTATGAAATCAATTGAAGAAGACACACACACATACACAAATGGAATAATATTCCATGCTCTTGGATTGGCAGATCAAACATTGTTAAAATGTCGATGCTACCCTAAGCAATCTATATATTCAATGCAATACCTATCAAAATAACACCAGCATTCTTCACAGAGCTGGAACAAACAATCCTAAAATTTGTATGGATCTAGAAAAGATCCTAAATAGCCAAAGGAATCTTGAAAAAGAAAACCAAACCTGGAGGCATCACACTCCCAGACTTCAAGATGTATCACAAAACTGTAATCATCAAGACAGTATGATACTGGCACAAAAACAGACACTCAGATCAATGGAACATAATAGAGAACCCAGCAATGGACCCACAAACATATGGTCAACTAATCTTTGACAGAGCAAAAAAGAATATTCAATGAAATAATGACAGTCTCTTCAGCAAATGTTGCTGAGAAAACTGGACAGCAACATGCATAAAAATGAACATGGACCCCTTTCTTACACCTTACACAAAATAAACTCACCAATGGATGAAAGACCTAAGTATAAGACAGGAAGCCATCAAAATCCTAGTGGAGAAAGCAGGCAGAAACCTCTTTGACCTTGGCTGCTCACTCAACTTGTCCTCTGAGGCAAGGGAAACAAAAGCAAAAATGAACTATTCAGATCTCATCAAAATAATAAGCTTCTTCACAGCAAAGGAAACAATCAACAAAACTAAATGGCAACCAACGAAATGGGAAAAGGATATTTGCAAATGACATATCAGATAAAGGGTTAGTATCCAAAATCTACAAAGAACTTATCAGACTTAACACCCAAAAAACAATTAATCCAGTGAAAAAACGAGCATACGACATGAATAGACACTTCTACAAAGAATATATCCAAATGGTCCTCCAACACATGAAAAAAATGCTCAACACCACTCATCATCAGAGAATTACAAATTAAAACCACAATGAGATACCACCTCGCACCAGTCAGAATGACTAAAATTAACAACTCAGGCAACAACAGATGTTAGCGAGGATGTGGAAAAAGATGATGTCTTTTGCACTGCTGGTGGGAATGTAAACTGGTGCAACCACTCTGTAAAACAGTATGGAGGTTCCTCAGAAAATTAAAAATAAAACTACCCTATGACCCAGCAATTGCCTTACTAGGTATTTATCCAAGGGTTACCGGTATGCTGTTTTGAAGGGACACATGTACCCCATTGTTTATAGCAGCACCTTTGACAATATGGAAAGAGCCCAAATGTCCATCAATGGATGAATGGATAAGGACCATGTGGTGTATATATACAATGGAATATTACTTGGCAGTCAAAAAGAATGAAATCTTGCCATTTGCAACTATGTGGATGCAACTGGAGGGTATAAGAAAAAGCAAAATCAGTCACAGAAAGACAAATATCATATGACTTCACTCATATGAGGTATCTAAGATACCAAACAGATGAACATAGGGAAGGGAAGCAAAAATAATATAAAAACAGGAAGTAGGACAAAACATAAATGACTCTCAAATACAGAGAACAAACAGAGGGTTGCTGGAGGGGTTGTGGGAAGATGGGCTAAGTGGGTAATGGGCATTGAGGAATATAGTCTTGAAATCATTGTTGCACCATATGCTAACTTGAATGTAAATTAAACAGTAAAATAATAAAATAAAATAAAACAGTGGTGTTCTGCAATGACAGTAATGCAACTACATAATTTGTTTTCCTTAAGTGGCTCAAATAGTTCCATTGCCACTGTGAATAAACCATTCACCATTGTGGTTAGAAAAGTTTATTTTAGCAATTTCCATGCTTAAGGCCTGTAAGTAAACAATGATTCTGTGGTGGTGACTTTTTAGTGTGTCTAATTGTCCACAAAACTAAGCCTGAAACTGGCATTTCATGTCATTTAGAAACAAGTACTCAAAATATAATAATAATAAAAGGTTTATAAAGCTGGTCATTTAAGAAAAATAGGGATATTTCAAATGTCAAAGAAGTTTATATCTATACACACATACATTTTAAATATTGTTATTAAGATACAAAAAAGAACAAAATTAGCATAAAACATATTGATTAGAAATGACATTTGCTGTCACAGATTTCTTTTTTAACAGTTCTTATCAAATTTATTGTTTCAACATTCCTAATGTAGGCAAATGGCACTTGCAAAAAACTTTTAAAATTGGTCTACTATGTTCTAAAATATTTACATATTAGTTACCATAGCCACGAAGCAATTCTCCTGTGTATGTACTTTGTAGATGTGCAACACTACCAAAGAACTCTGGCTTTTAAAACTTATATTTTTTCAAGGCAGAAAGAAAAGAGATTCTATTGTAAGACCATCTGGAAACAAGTGATTCTCAGGACAGATTTAGCTGGCCTCTGAGAATATTTACTAAAACTAGTGAAATTTCATCATTACAGCTCTCAATGATTAAAGCCAACATATCCAATAAACCTCTATTGAACTTTGTGCTGAGGTTATGAGCATGATGCAGAGATAATTTGGAGTAGGGTAGGAATATTTCATGAGCACATAATGAGTTTTTGGAAAAAAGAAAATGTATGGTTATAAAATAAGGGGAATGATTTTTCTTTTTGCTCTCATAAAACTAACAAAACTGCTTATAAAATTATAATAAAGGAGTTTCCAATATTTTAAGGACAGGGAACATGATGAAGTAAGCATACGTCTATTGTTGACCACTTGGATGTGAACAGCATAAAAGTGTCATTTTTGCTACGTTGATTGAGCAGTTAACTTCAGTAACATAGAGCAACATCTTGTACACAGAGGTATGTTAAAACTTACTGCCAATACCATATTAAAATTTTAAACCAAGTCTTGTTTTCCAACTCTCTCTTCTTTTTTTTTTTTAATTAGAGAGATGTTGTGGGGGGGAGAAGGGCAGAGGGAGAGTGATAGAATCTCAAGTAGGCTCCCTGTTTAGTTGGGAGCCTGAGGAGGGGCTCAATCCCACCACTCTGGAATCATGACCTAAGCTGACATCAACAAACTGAGCAGCCAGGCACCCCAAAACCAATTCTTTATATGAACATATATAATACTATGATATTCCTTATGGAAAAGAATTACTAATCATTTTCTATTGGAATGTAACTCAATCTGGTTACATGTCCATATGATTATTGAAACATGACAGAAAATATGATTTTCTGTTTCTGCCTAAATGCTTCTGCATAAAAGGAATTTTTTTTATCAGTAACTATATTATGTTTAATCAATTCTTTTAAGAATAATGAGGTTTATTATTAGTCTTCTCAGGGGAAACAAGCAAGAAGCTTTCAAGCAAATAAGTGAATTATCTGCAAAATTGTCATTGACAAGGAACCTATATTTTTATGCATGTAAGTAATGAAGGAATAAAAATGGAAATTTAAAAATGTCTTATTTAAGATTCTTCTAAAAGTCTGTATTTGGTCATTGCCTAGTCTAAGATCCTTATAGAACAATCATAAATACTTAAATTGTTTTGAAATAAAATTCTTTTTTCCCATTTATTTAAAAGTTAAGCTAGCTCTATTTTACTAAACAGACTTTTCTGAAAAATAGCTGCAGAGCACATAAATATTGAATCTTCAAAAACAGAAGTCTTCTACATTTTCTGAATAAAAGCTGTATATAAATGGTATTGATACTCATGACATTTGTTAGGGAAAATTATTTCCATGTCCATTCTTCTAAATCAAATATATCATTCTCATTCTAAATTTCAGCAGACTTCATATTGACTATCCCGGTATCCATTTTTTTCCTTACTTCCTGACACAGATTTGACCCTCACTAATCTAGTTAATCAGTTGTGCTTAAGTTCCCAATCCTGATTGCCTCTTATTTTATCAAGATTCGTTCTATTTTAAGGCAAATTTTTCCCATACATCTAGTGAACTGTGTGTTTAATATTTTCAAGTAAAGTACCTAACTAAAGAAGCAGATTGATGAAGGAAAGGAAACCATCACTTTAAAAACAGAAAGCAGAGAAGAAGACTCTTTGACATTTATCATACTTAATGGTGCGGGAGATTCCCAAAAAACAAAATTTAGAGAAACAAAAGGAATCAAAGGAAATGAGTTAATATTCTCTGTGTACTTGGAAATCATAATGGAAAGTTCAAAATACTTTTTTAGGATTCAGAAATTTCAACTGGAATGTAATAGGATATAACTGGGTAATGGAGTACTTGATGGCTAGAATAATAAACAAAAACAAAAACAATAACAATTAAAAAACTGAAAGAAAAAAATCTACACAAGTCTTAGTAAAATTAAGATTTTTATTGACCTATAATGATAGCAACATAAAGACAACATATTATAGTCTGGGCAGATCTCTACCACAAGGCATAGGTAATAAAACAACTAATATTTATTGAGCTTACTAAGACACAGTTCTAAAGACTTTGTAACCTTAATTCACTTAATGGTCATAATAGACCTATAAGGCAAGAGTCAATAATTCCCCATTTTTATAGGTGATAAAACTGAGGTGAATAGCATGTCCAAAGTCAACAAATTTGTAAACAGTAAACCCAGGATATGAACTTGACAATTTGGAGTCAAAGTAGCACTCTTACTCATTGTGCTATCATATTCATTTTTAATTGTGTAAGGATGGCAAATTGAGTGACCTGAAGATATCAGTAGAGTATGGTAAAGCTATACCTGAGTGATACAGTGTTCTGTGGCAACTCAGAAGACAGTCATCTACATATCTCAGAACTGATTTTTGAAATAGGGAAACTTGAAGTGCATGAAGAAAATAATGCAAAAGATACAAAAAGACTTATTAAACAAAATGTTCTAAGTTTCTAAAATTATCTTGAGTTTAATGAACACAATAAATTATAATAATAACACTATTTTATTTTCATACATATTGGAACATAGTAAGTCATTATTGAAAGAGGAATTCAACCATCTCCATTTTTGATGTCAGTCTACTTTCCAACTAATTAAATTCTTAATTTTTTAAATATTTTTAAATTTTATTTAATCCAATTTAGTTAATGTATAGAGTAATAATAGCTTCAGGGATAGAATTTAGTGATTCATCACTTATATATAACACCCAGCGTTCATCCCAACAAGTCCCCTCCTTAATGCCCAACACCCGTTTAGCCCATCCCCACACACAACACTCCTCCACCATTCCTCAGTTTGTTCTCTGTATTTAAAAGTCCCTTGTGACTTGCCTCCCCCTCTCTTTTTTAAATCCTATTTTCCTTCTCTTCCCCTATGTTCATCTCTTGTGTTCCTTAAATTCCACATATAAGTTAAATCATATGGTATTTCTGTTTTTCTGACTGAGTTATTTCACTTAGCATCCTACAGTTTAGCTCCATTCACATTGTTGGAAATGGCAAGATTTCATTATTTTTGATCACTGAGTAATATCCATTATTATGGGTAATGGATACCCATCTTCTTTACCCATTCATCAATCAATCGACATTTGGGCTCTTTTTATAATTTGGCTATTGTAGATAGTGCTGCTATAAACACTGAGTTTCATATGTCCCTTCAAATCAGCATTTTTGTATCCTTTGGATAAATACCTAGTAGTGCAAATACTGGGCTATAGGGTAGTTCTATTTTTCACTTTTTGAGGAATCTCTATATTGTTCTCCGGAATGGCTGCACAACTTTGCATTCCTACCAGCAGTACAAAACCACATTTTTTCACATTCTCACCAACATCTGTTATTTCCTGAGTTGTTAATTTTAGCCATTCTGAAAGGTGTGAGGTGGTATCTCTTTGCAGTTTTGATTTGTATTTCCCTGATGATAAGTGACATTAAGCATCTTTTCATGTGTCTGTTAGCCATCTGGATGTCTTCTTTGGAAAAGTGTCTATTCATGTGGTCTGCCCATTTCTTCATTGGACTATTTGGTTTTTGGGTGTTAAGTTTGATAAGTTCTTTGTAGATTTTGGATACTAACCTTTTATTATATGTCAATTGCAAATATCTTCTCCCATTCCATTGGTTGCCATTTACTTTTGCTGATTGTTTCCTCCATGTGCAGAAGCTTTTATCTTGATGAGGTCCCAAAGTTCATTTTTGCTTTTGTTTCCCTTGCCTCAGAAGACATGTTGAGTGAGAAGTTGCTGCAGCCAAGGTCAAAGAGGTTTCTGCCTGCTTTCTCCACTAGGATTTTGATGGCTTCCTGTCTTGTATTTAGGTCTTTCATCCAATTTGAGTTTATTTTTATGTATGGTGTAAGAAAGTAGTCTAGGCACATTCTTCTGCACTGCCAGCATTACCTTGCTTTCAAAACCAGACAAAGACCCCCCCTAAAAAGGAGAACCATAGTCCAATTTCCCTGATGAACATGGATGCAAAAATTCTCAATATTAGTGAACTTAATTCAACAATACTTTAAAAGAATTATTCACCACAATCAAGTAGGGTTTATTCTTGGTTTGCAGGACTGGTTCAATATCTGCAAATCGATCAAGTGGTATATCACTTTAATTAAGAAAACGATAAGAACAATATGAGCCTCTCAATACATGCAGAAAAGCATTTGAAAAAATACAGCATTCTTTCTTGATAAAATCTCTCACAAAAGTAGGGCTAGAAGGAACATAACTCAAGATCATAAAGGCCATATACAGAAGACCCACAGCTAATATCATCCTCAATGGGGAAAAACTTAGAGATTTCCTACTAAGGTCAGGAACATGACAGGATGTCCCCTCTCATCACTGTTTTTTAACAGTGTTGGAAGTCTTAACCTCAGCAATCAAACAACAGAAAGAAATAAAAGGCATTCGAATCAGCAACAAAGAAGTCAAGCTTTTACTCTTCATAGACTACATGACACTCTACATGTAAAACCCAAGTACTCCACCAAATAACTGATGGAACTGATGCACAAATTCTTCAAAGTTACAGGATATAAAATCAATATACAGAAATCTGTAGCTTTTCTATATACCGATAATGAATCAGCAGAAAAAGAAACAAAGGAATTGCTCTCATTTACAGTTGTACCAAAACCATAAAATACCTCGGAATAAACTTAACCAAAGAGGTAAAAAATCTATATGTTGAAAACTAGTGAAAGCTTATGAAAGAAATTGAAAAAGACACAAAGAAATGGAAAAACATTTCATGTTCTTGGATTGGTAGAACAACTATTGTTAAAATGTTGATACTACTCAAAGCAGTCTACATATTCAAAGCAATCCCTGTGAAAATAATACCAGCATTCTTCACAGAGCTAGAACAAACAATTCCAAAACTTGTATGGAACCAGAAAAGACCCCTAATAGTCAAAATAATGTTAAAAAAAAAAACCCAGGAGTTATCATAATTCAGGACTTTAAGTTATATTACAAAGGTGTCATCATCAATACAGTGTGGTACTGGCATACAAACAGGCACATAGATCAAGGGAACAGAATAGAGAACCCAGAAATAGACTCACAAATGTATGGCCAATTGATCTTTGACAAAGCAGGAAAGAAGACAGTGTCTTCAGCAAATGGGTGTTGGGAAAACTGGACAGCAAAATGAATTCTTCTTTCTAACTTATCTTTTCACTCAAGCAAAAGTCTCACTAGGCAAATCATCCTGTGATGGGGGACAAAACTACCTCCTTTTGAAGTAGGAACTGCCCTGACACTATCCTCTGTGATTTATTCCAAGACAATGATCAACCTGACCTTTACTGACCACCTACAAATACCCACTGATCTTTGACCCACATTTTTTTTTAAACCTAGAAATATTTTTAGCACTTTGGAAACAGTCTTGTGATGTTAGTCTTCTGTCTTCCAATGGTCGGTCTCACTGAAATAAATTCCTTTCTTTTTTCA
This sequence comes from Suricata suricatta, assembly GCF_006229205.1. NCBI lineage: Eukaryota > Metazoa > Chordata > Mammalia > Carnivora > Herpestidae > Suricata > Suricata suricatta. The sequence goes on along the minus strand of NC_043705.1, from coordinate 78,287,887 downwards.
CCACCACTAGTCTCTCTGTCTTTGGATTTTGTTGGCAGCAAGTGGTGCAACCTGGTCTCATTTGGGACTCTTGAAGCCAGATGCTCTTGTATCCCTGGACCATGGTTACATTATCTATGAAGTAATCTCTTGAGAATCCATTAAAAGAATAATAAAAAAATACAAAATATTAATATACTAACTTCAAACAGAGAATATCAAATGGGCTGTAAAGACCTTAAGATCTATTCAACTTCAGTAGCCTACAAGGAAATGAAATTATACTTCTGGATACATATCCAACAATTTCTTTGTATATATGTGTGTGTGTGTACATGCGCGTGTGACTGTGTGTTTCTCGAAAAAGACACTTATAAGGATAGTGAGACTTTGCACAGCTCAAACTGGAAATAACCGAACCATCCTCTATACTGGGATGAATAGATAAACTGGGATAATCATACAATGAAAAGTTATACAAAACTAAAAGTGAATAACATACAACTACATGAGTCTCACAAATATCATGTTGAATGAAAGAAGTGAGAAAAAAGTACACTACATGATTCCATTTACATACATCTCAAATAAAGTAAAAATTAATCTATAGTGTTAGATGTCAGGATACTTATTCTGTGAGTGAAAATAGTGATGCAAAGCACTTTATACAAAGACTCTGGGGTAGTGTTAAGACTTGCTCCTTGACCCACATGTTGGCTACCCAATTCTGTTCAATTTGTGAAAAGTGTTAAGCTGTGTACTTGTAAACTGTTACTTTTATTTAAGTGTTTTTTGAATATTTTATCTCAACTAAACTTTTCCATAAAATTAAATTCCAGATATGGAATTAAATATAGTGAAATGTTTTCCTTAACTGTGCCAAAATACTAAATGATATTTAAAAAGACATTGTTCATTTTTAGTAATACTATTAATAGAGGTTACTCAATTATCTGTACCAGTTATGTATATATGTATATACACATGTATATCCATATCTATCTATGTAATCTATCTATCTCCTTAGTCATGCATTTATACGACATGATTTAAGAATTACTATATTAACGTTATGATTATGGGTTGGGAAAGAAAATTTTGGTCCTAAAACTTTTTGAAATTACAGAAGTGTGCATATTTTCCTAATGGTTGATTTCAAAAATTGCATTTATCTAATTGACTGTGAAAGGGAAAAAAAAACAGTTTTGGCCTTAAATGTTGAAAACAAATAACATAGTTCCTTCCAGTACTGGTGCTAAAGTTAAAAAAATTTTCAATCTCATCTTCAAGGCAATGAGTCTCATAAAAAAAAGCCATTCTTCTCTAATAACATTAACACACTTTACTTTCAGAATAAAAACTCAAATTTCATCCTTTCCTTAAAAAATGCAGTTTGATATGTATTTTTTAAAATTGGTCCTTAAGCACTAAGAGCATGAAAATAAGTTACCCTTAATATATATCCATTTGCTACATCAAATAAGTCTTTGTAGGCATAAAATAAAATAAAATGAACTAGAAATAAATGACTTTCCTGGATTTGGGCATAGTTTCTAAATGTTTTATTGTGTATGTAACATATTTTAAGTCAACACTATTTTGAAAGTCACCTAGGTTTTAGTTTTCCAAAAGTTTTTGCTGTTGCCAGAGATTCTATGACAGTTTTTGGAAAATAAGGTGAATGAATTTGGAAAGCTCCATTCTATTGTCTGAGAATCAAAAGATACAAGATATTGGTTAAAGGAAAGGATTGAACCATGATTTCAAAAACTGTCTGCGTTCCCTTCTGCTCCACATGAGCTGTTAGCCAAAAGGAGAGTGTAGACCACTTTCCTAGTAGCATTTCCACTTAAAAATATGAAATAAATAAATTATATGTATTTTATAATTATATATTATAATTGTTTGTAGCAAATAAATAATTAGAATCACAATAAGAGATGGATTTCTTCCCAAGATGAGGGAAACGCATTGTTAACCACAACTGTGGTAGGCAGAATAATGGCCCTCCGAAGATGTCCACATCCTGATCCCTGGGACTAATTAATGTGTTCAATACATGGTAAGGAAAGTCAAATTTTTGGATTGACAGAAGGTTGCAAATTGCCAGATGGGGTGATTATTTTGGATTATCTAGGTGGGTTAAACATAATCACAAGAGTCCTTAAAATTGCAAAAGACAGTCAAAGAAGAAGATCAGGAAAAGAAATGTGAGGACAAAAGGAATATCCAAAGTGATGTGATATGAAAAGAACTCAAGTGGTAGTTGTTAGCTTGGACAATAGATAAGGCTCAGCAGCCAAGGAATGTGGGTTGCCTCTAACAGCTGGAAAAGTTAAGAACAGAACCTCCAGAATGGAACACATCCTTACAAACATCTTGATTTTAACCAAGTGAGAACTGAATTGGACTCATAACCTACCGAACTTAAGATAATATTTTTTGTTATTTTAAGTCACTAAATATGTGTTAATTTGTTATCTCAGCAATAGAAAATTAATACAGCTCTTATGAGCTATATTTTCCAAGCAGCGAAACAGATATGTTGTTACAGTCAACTCCTCAAACTGCACGGGCATGGTCTGGGCACAAGAACAAATGTTCAGCAGTTTGTACAAATCTAGGTAAGGAATCTCAAACTTATCCTGGTTTATAAAATATAAAACATGCCTCCACAAGCACATTGGTGTTGGAAAGAAAAAGACTATGCTTCACTGTGCACTGTGGGGGAACTGGCAGAACAAAGATTGGTTCCAACCAGAGCTGCTAATGCTGTCATTGAGGCCTGAAAAGCACCTGCTTACACATCATCTGCTTTAGTACCTCTGACTCTGGTAATTGGGCAATGTTTCAAATAGTATACTTTGTGCCAAGGCAAAGCAGATCTGTCTGCGTTCCTTGCAGATCAAGCTCTAAGAGCAGAAGGTCATTGTGGACTAGCAATAACTTAGAAGTATTTTAATATGTGATCCAAGGAAAAAGATGATCTATAGAAAGTTATTTCAGATGCAATAATTCTTGCTGATGCAAAGGTAAATGAAGAATCATGTAAAAGAAAAAGTTCCCCTTTTCTGTAGCCTATAATTATGTTCTTTCAGAATACAAATAAACAGAGGAAAGGAGGCGATCAGAGTCAAATATGTTGGAAAACTGCTTAAGTTCAGTCCTGCCAAAGTTGGCATCAGATTGAGCTGTCTCTGGTACTCTTTGCCAACAATCAAAATGTAAGCCACAGAGAGAATAACTTCACACAGAGATCCTGAATCTGTAAAAATTGTTCATTCATGAATTGGCAAGAAGTAGATGGAAGAGACAGATTATATAGAATGAAATTCCAAGATGTGAGTGCATAATTACTGAACTATAATTTCAATGAAAAAGATGTATAGATTTGTATAGGTCTATATACAAATACAAAAAAAGAAGAAGAAAATGTTGGGTTTATTCATATGAATTGTATGAATCCTTTTCAAACAGGGGCATTAATTTTGCTACTAGAAGCGAAAGCATAACACGGTCATTGGATTAATTGGATCCTTACTAAGTAGATCATATTGTGAAGCTTGCTTCAGCATTTTTTTTTCTTCCCCTCTTACAGTCAAACTAGTGATGCAGGGGTAGACTGAAATAAAATGTCTGAGTGGAGTCTCTGTGAATCTAAATTTTTCCAGGTTCAAAACACTAGGGAAGTAAAAGTGACATTTATGTATTTTATAACTTATTTTCACTGTCTCTGATTATTTCAGATTGAATGGAGTTATGGAAATATGGGACCTTCTGACATCTCATGACTGATGAACTATAGCTCTGACTTTTATGATGATTGATTTTATTTTTCAATTGTTTTGATTTCTGAAAATTTAAACACCCACTTAGCATGAGATTGATAATGGTTATTTGTCATGTAGAAAATTTGACTTAGATTTATGGAATTGCTTGACATATTTCAGACCTACTTATATGTGTGAATCACTATTATTTTGTTCATATATGAGTTTGAAATAAAACAAGAATATCTGGTAGTAGAGTAGCATGAGGAGGGAAGTTCTTATTATTGGTACCACAAATTCTAGTGACAAAAATACTGTAGTTTATTATATTACTCCCAGAAGAATGTGTGTGTGTGTGTGTGTGTGTGTGTTATTCTCTTCCAAATAAGCCTCTCTAACAGCTCTCAAATTAATTCAAGAATGACTGCTCTGAGGGGATGAACCACTATCAGCTCCTCAAATAAATTTTTAAACAGTCATTGTGTAAAATAAAAAAAAAGAAGAAGAGTTCATTCTTGGCCCCAGCTGGCTAGCAGGCATTTATTATCTATGATACTTACACATGTCACTGTGAGTTCATCAAATCTAAAAGATTTTTCACTTTAACTCAAAATAATCATAGAAATTTTGAGTTGTAACTGACCCAAGACATAACCTTGCCTAACTAGCCACCCAAAGTAGAAATTATCAATGTCAGTATCTCTGACAAGTGGTCATTCATTATAGGTCTCAGATACCATAAGTGACAAGAAACTCAGTGCTCTTTCAGTCAGGTCATTTATTGTTGAATAGATCAATTTTCTAAAAATACTGTCTCATAAGGTAAATAATCTGCATCTTCTTAATACATAGCCATTGTTTCTTATCCAGTCTCTACAACTAATTTTAGCTACTCTCATCTTTCTCCCCCCCTTTTCTCAATATTCCATTACCTTTAATTATATCTTTGCTCTTTTGGCATGTTCTCCATGTTGTCTATTGTATTTTGGATGCATGCTGATTTTTCATGGTACTCTTAAAACTTTGACTTAAAACAGTATTGCTTTTATTTTAGTGTAGATTTCAGGGTGAAATATTAGCTCTCAATCTTTTGAAGACTCTTATTCCATCAAATACTATATTATTATTATTAGTAGTATTATTTAAAATTGTTTTCATGGGACTCAAAATAGACTTTTGGTTTATTTCATTTTATTCTGTTTGAATTCTATTCAAGCACACAGCTCTCCAACTACCAAACCCCTTCCCCAACCCCCTCCATTCACATGTTGTGTGTAATTGTTTTTTTTTTTTAAGGTTATATATTTCTTTGAAAGATATACACACAGGCACATACATACACAGAAAGAAAGTGCAAGGGGGTAGGGGCAGAGAGAGAGAGAGAGAGAGAGAGAGAGAGAATTCCAAGCAGGCTATGGACTGACAGTGCAGGGCTCAATCTCATAAAATGTGAGATCAAGACATGAGCCAAAATCAAGAGTCAGCCACTCAACCGACTAAGCCACCCTGGCACCTCACAGGTGTTCATTTTAACCATGAATACAATACTTTACATTTCCCTAATGCCAGGGCATGTTATTGCATTTATTATTATTATTGTTTCATGTAGTGTAGTGGTAGTTATTCTTCCAGTGAAGTATAATCTTTTCAAGCCTGGCTTCTCGGTCTTCATCCAAGTCATCCATTAAAAAGAAAAAAGTTTGATAAGAATGAGACCAAAGATTTTGTGGCATATTATGAGAAGCCTCTTTCCATTATCCATCCTTAATGTAGCATCTCTTTGATATGATATGCAAGTCCTCTTGTTAGTTGGATAAAAGTTACCTGAAACAAACCATAATGTCATTAGAATTTCTAGACATTTTCTCATTTTACATGCTCTGACTAGAGCTTCAATTCCTTTTAATATATGTTTGTATTACACATTTTAGATTGATGGACATTTTATGCCCCATTGTAGTACATTGGGGATGATGTACTCTACTATTTATTTATTCAATTATTTATTTATTTATTTATAAAATGTGTTTAACTAAAATTACCCAGGCCTCTAAGGAACTGTTTCTGCAATCTAACAAACCCCAGCTTCTACTACCTTAGATTAGGAAGTAGGCTCTCTGTGAGTACTTCCACACAGGATGTGATATAAGAATAAAGACTTAAAAGAGTGAGCAATAATCATGATGAGACATACTGGGAACTTTGGAGAGAAGTTAACCTGAGTTTACGAATTCAACCTGTTGGATCAATATATGGCACATGCTGAGATTCACAGTGTCTTTCTTCTCCACAACACTTTAAAATGTTCTCATTCAAGTATACTCTTCAGAACCCTATTATCTTACCAAGAACATAAATGAAAAGCACATACTAACAACAAGATAAAACAAAACAGAATCCTAGTTTACCAAAGGAAATTTGCTGAGGACATTATAATTATTACTTTTATTTATTTCAGGTATCTTTTTTGTGGATGTTTGTTTTAAAGACAAAACACTATATTAGGAGGGAAAAGTAAGCTTACATTTAATTGAAATCTTGTTTGATTTCATGCATATATCAAAAACTGAAAACAAGATTTAAACTTTAATTATTCCTCTTAAACAGAAAAGAATTACAAAACAAAATTTTGTGGGGGGATTGGAAAGAAATGAATAGTACACATTTTTTAATCCTAAACTAACATTTTGGAAGAGCCTTACATTGGATAGGATAGGTGTAAATACATCATTACAAAGAAAGAAGAACCAGAATGTAAGTGTAGACAGTAGATTGTAGTAAGTACTTTAATAGATTGTATCTCAATCTTGGCTTTATGAGTTAGAAAATGCCCGAGTCAAGGATAGTTACTTCCCCAAACCTGAAACATCTGAGAAAAGAGTGTTTCAAAGCAAGAGTGAGAAATGAAAACCAAAATCTGAGCAACAGGAGAGGATGCTTGTTCCCTTTAAACAAAGACAAAGGGCCTCTGGCCAGAGAGAAAAGTGGATTCTGAAATCTGGGGATCCTATGCTGTAAGTGTAAGCTTGGGCTACTCTCACTTCCTACTCTCCCCAAGCTACAATTCTCTTCCTAGCCCTCTTTCGTTCTTTGTTTTTCTCTCTCCTTTAATTCTCCTCTTTCTTTTTCTTCATCAGTATTATCCTAAGTTCCTGTTAGGGACTTTTCCAAATCTTAAAAATATGCAGATGAATTAGATTGCTAAAGAACTCTGATTTCTGTGAAAATGAAGAAGGGTCACTAGGAAGGGATCACACATTTATGAGGAATCTACCTTACATACCTCATTTTGCTTTGTAGTCACGATAAGACTGGTTCTAATACATGTGGAAACTAGGACTCACAATTTTTGAGTTATCAGAGAATTGGATATAAGTAAACAAATTATCTTTCAACTCAGAAAATAAGAAATCAGCAACTTTAATGGTGTGGAGATGTTATTAATGAGTTATAGAGGAAGACACCCATTGAAATTTAAGTATGTCTGCTAGGGATGGGGGAGGATGGAGTGGTCACAAAAGGCTTGGTGGAAAAGGTGATGGGAACCTATATTTGAGGAAGTGACATTAAATCGATGAATAATATGGGAAATGGAGATCTAGACACATCAAGCTGTATTTGCAAAGGCAGAGCACCATGAGAAAACATGGGCTATTTGTTGAGCTGCTATTTATGACATATACCTGCATCACAGGACACATGGTAATACATTCCTGTAGTACATTACAAGAATGGTAATCACAGAGCTTGGATAGAATTCAGGAACAAAATGAAGAAAGATCTGGTAAAATATGGTACTAAATTTAAGCTTTAACAAAGGCAGTGGTGATCCACATACAGATTTTTAGCAGAGTAATTGCGCAATCAGATTGCACTTCTAAAATTTACTCAGAAATAATGAGGAATGGAAAAAAATAGTTTAGGAGAGAAATGATGATAAGTACTCAAGCATGGTAGTAAATGTTGGCAGCACTTTGAGAGATATTCTGGAGTAACTAATTTTGTGCCCAGCACAGCCCTTTTTAGAGTAATAGACAGACAGATGGCACTTATAAAATCTTGATGCATGGTGATTAGTCTCTACATTTATATATTTTTTAATGAGTAAGAGGGAATAGTTGGCATCTGTATATGATAGCAGCACATTACTTTTAGAATAACATACATTTTCAAAGATTCTACTGGTAATGCAAAGCAGATTAATTCTTCACCTGAATGTATTGCCAATTGCATGTGCACCACAGTTCTGCTTATATTCCACATGCTTCCTATGTGAATCATGATCTTTGTGCCACACAGACAAAAAAGTTCAGCAAAGAAGATTTTAATCACATTGATTGTATTTTCTTTATATAGTAACTGTTACAAATCAGTTTTCTTCAAGATTAATCTCATTTAACCTAAAGTAAAAACTAGTTGTAATTCATTTACTAGGATATATTTTGGTGTCATTTAAGAGGAAAACTAAAAAAAATTCATCCATTTAAAAACCTTAAAGTATATCCCACTGTCAAACACCACTCTTTATTTCTATCATGGTTCCATGGAAGTCCTCAGTTATTTAATAACTCTTCTTTGTACATTACTCCAAATTTTATCAATAGTTACCTAAAGTTTTTCAGCCCCTGAACAGGATCCTGGTTAAAGTCTGATTGTTATTTTTATATCAATATGCTTCCTCTCATTGCAAAGTGAAGTAGAAACTTATAGGTGCTTTTGTATAAGAATATATTTTATCCAGAGACTCTAGATGCTGGCGAGGATGTGGAGAGACAGGCACCCTCCTACACTGTTGGTGGGAATGTAAATTGGGGAAAACAGTATGGAGGTTCCTCAAAAATCTATCGATAGAACTTCCCTATGACCCAGGAGTAGTACTGCTAGGAATTTACCCAAAGGATATAGAAATGCTGATGCATAGGAGCACATGTACCCCAATGTTCATAGCAGCACTGTCAACAATAGCCAAATCATGGAAAAAGCCTAAATGTCCATCACCTGATGAGTGGATCAAGAAGATGTGGTATATATACACAATGGAGTACTACATGGCAATGAGAAAGAGTGACATATGGCCATTTGTAGCAAAGTGGATGGACCTCGAGGGTGTCATGCTAAGCGAAATAAGTCAGGCGGAGAAGGATAGATGCCGTATGTTTGCATTCATAGTTCTAACAGGAGAAACCTAATGGAGGACCATAGGGAGGGGAAGGGGGAAAGAGAGTTGGGGAGAGAGACACACACAAATTGAATACTGAAAACGAACCGAGGACTGAAGGGGAAGGGGGAAAGGGGTGATGATCGTGGAGGGGGGCACTTGTGGGGAAAGGCACTGGGTGTTATATGGAAACCAATTTGACAATAAACTATTTTAAATTTTAAAAAAGAATCTATTTTATCCTATTCATTTATTTTCTTTTCTCCTTGGTATTAGATTTTCCTAAGTGCAAAACATATTTTTTGCATCATTGCATTTATGGATGCTGTTTTCATTCACCTGCCCCATGTTTATTTTTTACATATTTCACATATGATTGGTAAATCATGAGTCTGTTCTCTTCGAAGCCCAGTATCCTTTGACCTACCTTCTGTGTTTTGTTTTCTCATTTTGTTTTTCTAAATGAACATGCTCAAAACAATCTGTTCTTCCCCTAGTACTTGTATCACTTTCTTTCTTTTCTTTGACATGCACTTTTAATTTTAAGTCCTTGTATTTTTCTTCAATATTATTGCAATACCTGCCTTTTGTCATTTTGGAATATAGTACATAAAAGTTCCTCTCTCTTGTATTTTATCTACACTTTAGGCTAAGTGTGTTCATAATACAGTACATTTTTCTGTCTTTAAAACAAATGGCCAAATTTATAAAATAGGCCCTATTCTTGTCCTCCAACACCAAGGTTATTGCAATTTTCCATCCTACATTTTTGAAAAAAAAAACAAAACAAAACTATGACATACTGAGCCCAGATAGGAAGGTCTTGGAGCATAGTGTACACAGATGCTCAATAATTGCATTCCTGGAGTTACACATATAGGAAGGCAGGAACTGAGAAGAATTGTGACTGAAATCTGTAAAGCACGAGAAGTGTGAACCAACAAAAATTCAGCCTCTCCTTCTTTCTTGTTCTGCCAATGGATAAAATTACTGAGACAAAAATTACCATGTACTTCATTATGGTAATCAATAAGAATTTTTGTTGAAAATGTATTACGTGCAGAACGTTGTTCTAGATCCTTGGGGATATAAAGAGTTATAAAACACAGACCCTGCTTTTAAGTGTCTTTAATTTACATGAAGAGTTAATATTTACATGATATGTAAAACATATTTTTGAACCCCGCAAAGAAAGCAGGAAAATATTTCACTTATTATAAAAACCAGACTGATTGGAAGTTAAACTTTCTGATGAGTTCACATGATGTTTCCACTTTGCTTTGCTCTGTGAAGTTTTCTACTCTTCTTTAGGGAAAAATTTCAGGCTCAGCCAGAACCAGATGTGGTTGTAATATAGGGGAGGGGAATTCCCTTAGACATACACACATGCACCTGCATGTGCATACATACAAGTACAACTATGGTATCTTTAAATAAACTTACACCAATTTATTTTCTCTGATCAGCAGGACATTACAATGGAGATAAATAAATTATAAACAATTCTATGAAATAGAAGAAGCAGAATTAATATATTTCTAATTTATATGAGCATAACATAAGTTAAGATTTTCCATCTCTATATAGCTATAGTAAATAAATGAATTGTAAACAAAATAAAGTCAAAGTTATATCTTCATAATACTGTCATAACACTTACTTTAAAAGGGTTTAATATAAAAGTGAAACTATAAAATGGATTAAAATGTTGGCAAATATTTAGAAGAAAGTATTGCTAAGTATCCAAAATGCTCTACGTGAAAAATATATGTAATAACGTTTTTTGGTTTTCATATTAAAGTATTTAAAAATAAATAAAGAAAATGAACTAGTTATAGTTTAATGAAAGAATTAGGAACTCAACTTTGTAGTAAGATCTTAGTGTTTGCCTTTTTTTCTCTCTAGTTCTCGATTTCACTACATCTATAATTTAGCTATCTGTCCATCCATGTATCTGTATGAAGAGATATATCTTTTTTTACATTTATTCCTTTATTTTGAGAGACACAGAGAGACAGAGAGAATGTGAGTGGGTGAGGGACAGAGAGAGAGGGAATCCTAAGTAGGTTCCAAGCTGTTGTCAGCGCTGAACAGTACGCCAGGGCTGGAACGTAGGAACCATGAGATCACGACCTAAGCAGAAATCAAGAGTCAGACGCTTTACCGACTGAGACACCCAGGGACCTCAAAAATATGCCTTTATGGTAATATGGTGAAGTATATCTTGGTGTCATGTTAATTTTCTCTCTACTTTTTCATTTCTTTTCCAAACTTTTTACAAAAATTAGATATCGGTATCATAAAGAGTGGTGGTTTTGTGCATAAATTTCCATAGTCTTCTAGAAAACTATTTGTGCCAAACTATTTTAAGAAACTTAAAATGAAGCAAAGTCCTACAGGATTTTATTTACTTTTGTGACTTTGTCCTAAGGAATCTGTTAGGGACATAATTAAAGATTATTCACACAAATAGATTAATGTCATAATTACTTAGAAGCATTTGGAAAGAATCTAATTGCAAACAATTGGAAAATGCTTGAATATGTTTGAGATAATCATGAGATGACATATTATGCAACCAGTTAAATATTTAATGATTTCTTCACAATATAATATGAAAATAAATATAAATACTACATACAATGTAATGTATGTTCATACACAGACACACATCTTGGCCCACATACAATTTATGCAATCAGAATAGCACCAAAAGGAATATAGGAGTACTTCCAGTAGGATTTTTATTTTCTTTATGCTTTTTTATATTTTAAAATATTCCACAATGAAATCCTTTTGAAATTTAAAATCAGTTAAAAGGATAAATATTACCAAAAATTGAGGTAGGTGTCACTCTTTTCATTAGGGTTTATGGGAATGGATATAAGGAAAGTGCTGGGTGTTTTCTTATGGGTCCTGACATATAATTATGAAAGCAAGACAGAAGAAATAAGAAAATGGAAGTATGAACAGTTCCCTGTGGGTGTGTGAGTTTCTTAACTACTAGAAAATACACATGAAGCAGGCTTTTGTGGTTGGAAGATAGATTCATAATTTAAGAAACTACTCAGAAGTTGGAAACTACTCAGAAGCCATTGGACTTCCAGCAGAACTAGATGAGCACTAGTATTGTACTGTCTTGTGGCTGAAAGAATAGCCTGGAGGAAGTTATACTGAGTAATTTCCATGTGCTCTGTTTATGTTGTGGCCTGCCGGAGTGTTTTCTGTAAGTACTGTCCTGAGTCCTGAGTGCCAGCAGGCACCCTGGTCTGATGCATGTTCCAAGATGCTGGATTCACAGATTAGACACAAAGCACACATATCAAATTCTGATGAGCATCTCACTAACAGTGCTCTCAACATTTTATAATGTACCAAGGGGTTCAACAAAAAAAGAAAGTAAGCCTTGCTCATTTCCCTAAATACAAAATGAACTTATGCTGTTGTGTTCTTAAATAACTCCAGATTTTATAGTATCATTTTGAGATTTAACAAAAATAAGTGGACAGGAAAAGACAGGAAGCAAGGATCAGTAGATTCTTTCCAAACAGATTCAAACTGGCTGTAATAGTACAGTACATTCGAGTGAAAAAACCACCATGTATTTCAAATAGTCCTTGATTTAAAAAATCCTGAAAAATATCTGAGATAAAATCCAGTTTTCTGATTTCTACTTGTGTGACATTGTTATTTAACCCCTCAATTTTGGTTCCCTTTTCCGTAAAACAAGAGTAATAAAATCTACTCTATAGGGTTGGTATGGACTTAAAATGAAATTGTTATGTTGGAAGTGCAATGCAAAACATTAAAGACACAGGGCACAGCTGGTTGTCCATTGCACTTTCTTCTCTAATTAAGACCCGTGCTCAGTAATATAATGGAACTTTGTATCAAATGTCTAAGTGTTCAATTCCTAGATTAGCCACTTATTAACTGGGTTAATACCTGGGTTTCAATGTTTTCATCTATAAAATGGAATAATATTATCTAGATCAACCATAAGATTACTTAAAGTACTGAATAGAATATGGTAACATTGTGTACACTATCATTTATTTGCATGTAATTATCACAACTTCCTAGAAAGCATATATTACAAAGAAAATAGGTACATTTTATAGGATCACATAAATGATGGGATGTAAAAGGAAATACTTAACACTAAGTTTTTTCTAACATCAAAGACTTTCTGATCTTTTTCATACTGCTTCCTTATGATTGTGGGACCTAGAAGCCACCTCAACTCATGCTTCTAGGTGGCTTCATTGCATTGGATAAGTTTCTCTGAATTCCCGTGTCATCGTCTCTAAAATAAGAAGCTGCATTAAGTCCATTCTTTGCAATCTGGATTCATTTGAGACTATGGGTTCCTCCAATCTTATGGAAGCAACTTTATGGGAAATTGAGGCAAATTAGAAGGTTCCATCTCACCAGCTCCTTGAGAAACAACAACTTTTCTATTATGTCTTTTATTTTTTTATTTAAATGCTAAGATCATTTGTAAAAACTACTGCATTGTTAAAAACTAACTTGAGAACTGCCAGATTAGATATTTTCTACTTATTATAAAATGTTTAAGTCTAATTAAGTATATTAAAGGGCCATGTATTTGTCATAAATTCAGAATAAATAAAAGATAAGTAGCCAAATGAATATTTAACCCTAGAAATGTTAACCTGGAAGATATGCTGAATAGGAGTGTATGTATGGATGAGGCAAATTTGGGGACAATTGCTTTAGTTGCTATTTCTGATAAAAATTAAGTACTTGGATCAAAAAAGCAAACTTTTCAAAACTATTTGAGCATGTCTAACAGAGTAGTAGACAGCTTAATAAGTAAGTATATTAATAAATATAATAACAACCAAAAAAAGAGTTGGAATCAACCAATTAAAAAGCAGATGTTCCAGGAGCACCTAGAAACCAAGCAAAGTGCGATAAAGCATGAAGAAGCATAATCAAATATTCACCAAAGTCACTGATAAAACCTGTCCTGATCATTCATGGACAGATGATTGATGCAACCAGAGGAACAAAAAGGCATCTCTAGGGACCTTGAGGTTCATAGCTAGAATTTGAAGGCTGTAAACAAAGATATGAACATTTCATCCCATCTTCTGATTGATCCACTCATTCATTCAGTGGTTCACTCAACACACATTTTTAAAGGATGATATAGTAAATGAATAACTGGTGAAAAGTTATTGAAGAGTCAAATTGACTTTCTGTAACTATTACTTATAATATCAAAATAATGTTCTCAGGCAAAGAACAGAATTGATCTAAAATAGATTAAAGGTAACATTGGAGGAACTATTCAATAATGTAATGAGGGAAATATAAAATAAGGTGTGTGTATGTGCATGTGTGTGTGTGTGTGTGTGTGTGTGTGTGTGTGTATAAGGGGAGTGTCTAGTAAATCAATAAAACCAGATACTATGGGGAATAACCTGCTATTCTCTAATCCTGTCCATCTCCCTTAATGCTACCTGAGGCATAATCTCGACCCTGGTGTTCTAACTGGTCTCTATGTTTCTATTTGACCCCTGGCTATTCCTTGCCCACAAAGCAACCAAAATGGTCTCTTTAAAACCAAAGAAGATAATATCTTGCCCCTACAGTAAGCCTCCTAAGACACACTATCCTACAGAGAGCCTCTACCTATATAGGTCCTACTCTCCAATCTCCTTTTGTTTCACTGCCCTTTGTCCATAAATCCTGACCCATGGATTTTGGTCTATTCCTCCAATCCCTCACATCAATCCAGTCTTAAGACTTTTCCACCACCTATTCCAGTTGAGCTGAACTCTTCTTCCTGTCACCTTTCTAAGAAAGAATTCATTCTATGGAGAATTCATCCTAACCTAAGCTTGCATGTAATTGTCACAGAATGTTTTGCTGCCATCAGATCTGAATGAGTCCCTTAGACACTTTCTGGTCATTACTCTAACTTTCTGTAGGACCTATAAGATTATAGTTTGTATCTTATTAAGTCACTATAGTCTCTAGGCCTGGCTATTACATGGTAAATGCTTAGTATCTATCTATCTATTGAGATGTGTAAATACATGTATATACATTCCAAGAAATCCAATTGTCAAGGTTTTATTTAGTCCAAAATAATTGAAGGGTGTCAGAAACAATATCAATGGCTTAAGATTACTATTATAGGTGCTTGAAATATGTAAAATAAGCAATCCTTCCCTAAAAATTTCACCTAAACAGGGGCACCAGTTTTTTAAGCATCCTACTCTCAATCTCGGCCCATATCATGATCTTATGAGTTTGTGAGTTCGAGCCCAGCATCAGGAACCTGTTTGTAATTCTCTGTCTCCCTCTCTCTCTGCCCCCGCCCCACTCGCATTCACACTCTGAAAAATAAATAAACATTAAACAATTAAAAGTGAATAAAATTTTCACTTAAACAATGTTTTCTCATACTTGTTGCCAAGCCTTGGTGAGATAGTACTTTTGTCTGAGAAGCATCGGTGAAAGAACATTTCATATTAGAAAGAGATCTAATACCGAAGCAAGGAAAGGAGTATAAAAAGTACTGCATACTTGTATACACTTTCATTAATCACAAAAACAATTCTGGAATGTTTTAAAATATGTTTATCCCTGAGGGTGCCTGGATGGCTCTGTATATTAAGCGTTCCAATTGGCTCAGGTCATGATCCTGTAGTTCTGAGTTCAAGCCCAATGTAAGGCTCTGTGTTGACAGCTCAGAGCCTGGAGCCTGCTTCAGATTCTCTATCTCCCTCTCACTCAGCACCTCCCCCCATTTTCTCTCTCTCTCTCTCTCTCTCTCTCTCTTTCTCTCTCTGTCTCTCAAAAATAAATAAACATTAAAAAATTTAAAAATATATTTTATCCCTGTTTTTCAAATACTTGAATTGAGACCCAAAGAAACCAAGGGGCAAGCTTAATGACATAAAGCTAGTGATGAGGTTATTATTTAATTCATGTTCATCTAATTTAAAATGATTTTCATCAACCAGATTAGAAACATCCTTGAAAATTCATTTTAAAAGCAAAAACCACTTTTTAAAATCAAGACCTTATATGGAAGCCTAATATGTAAAACAAACCAAAGCAAATGGGAAAGTTTTTCTTTTTGCATAGATTTTATTGAGAGCTGAATTTCCTTTTTAGAGCAGCTCACATGTTTCCTTTTTTTATTTTCATATGTTCAAGCAGATTTAGTCAATTCTGAAAGGCTTAGATATCAGTCTGTCTTCTAAAAGTCACTCCATCTGCATGGTTTCTATATTTCTCTGTTGATTTCATTGACTTCTCTGAAATTTATTTAGAGGAAGAACATAGGGACAAGGATATTGTTGAGATGAGAAAATTTGTTTTATTTTGTTGTTTTTTCATTTAAAACATTTAAGAGGAGATTTATTTTAAAGCTGTATTTGGTCAGTTTTACTTGGAATATCTGTTCATTTGGGATATTTTTAAGTAGACTGATGGAGGTGGTGCTACATGACTACTGATTAATTTTATAGATAATTTCCAGTTTACATGATAAATGTAAAGCTATTACAACCTCCAAGTACCGGCCAGTTAGAAAAATAGATACATACATACATGCACATATACACATATAATCCATTCTTCTTGTTTCAATTTATGTTCCCCAGTCATGGCTATAATTTTTATTTTTGGAATTCCCAATTACTGACTCAAAAAGAGAATTTGAGAATGAGAAAGGTATACCTTCTGAAATAACCAAGACGAATACTGGCTGCACAGTAGTTCCTGGCATGGAGAGCTTAAATGTGACGCACAAAATTAGGACATAGTTGCCTGTTTTATGTCCTTACTGGAGAAATCAAGACACTGGATCTCAGCAAGGGTGTGCCTGGTTGTACTGGTGTGGAATGATGGCTCATACGGAGGGTCGGGTGCCAGGTTGAGCTGAATGTTCCTGCTACCGTGGGACTAACTTTTGCCTGGCCACAGCTGTCCTCCTGCCTGCTTGCAGACCTTCCGGGCCTCATGATTCCCAGGTCATTTGTTGGCCCTGAAGCTCTATTTCAGAACTGTCTCAGGAGTCCACTATGTCAAAGGCAGAAATCTCAAAGACGTCTATTTTCTTTGCCTCTACTCAGGGTTTGTATTTTCCTCAACTAAACCCTCCAATTTCCCCCAAATGATTTGATCATAGTCCTTTCTCCAACAAGATGCTATCTGGATAGCTTTCTAATAACAGTACAAGCATCCAGGAAACTAACACTTATTTCTTATATATTAAAGATATCTCTCAATTGTGACCAAGGGGGACTTTCTGGCTTCTTTTCTCACTTGAATATTGGGAAAAACATATTTCTGGAGGGTTACCTCACTGCCCATTTCTTTTAATAAATTTTTTTGTAGTGCTTCTAAGATTAATTCTACTCTAAATCCCACCTCATCCCTAAATTCCTTCCTTGGGAGCTGGACAGGATTGCTGTTGTTCATCTGGAGTTTCATGGTTTGGCTTCAAGAATAAGTCCCCAAAGTGCTCATCCCACATACAGAACAGCATTTAAATAATTGTCCATTCCAATTTCTCCTAGGCACTTCAGAAAACATGGAAGTTAGATTCATACCTAGCAATTCTTTCTGTCCTGCTCTTGAACAAACTATAAATTGGTGCTCTTAATCCTCACATTTGGACATTTTTTATAGTGCTTCTACTTATAAATCATAAAAACAGTGCTCATCCTTGTACCCTCACCTTTTTTCTTTTCCTTATATTACACTATACTAATTTACTTTGTCAAAATTTTGAAATATTTTATTACACTGTTGCTATATTTTATTATACTATACTATTTTCCCTTTACTTTTTTGTCTAATTTCTATATCATGCACTGTATTGGAAAGTCATTGAGAGAAGGAATATATATCAATCATTGTACACTGATATATCTCAAACACGTGGAGCATTTTGTAGCCTATAGAATCTCCTCAGAGATCAATCACACAGGTTGATCACACTTTTATCTTAAAAGGTAGTTAATTTTTCATTCGAAGAATATCATACTAAGTAATGAATGACTAGTGTTAAATCACAGGGTATTCAAAGAGTTTATTCAACAAACTAAAATCACTTCAAAAGACAATTGACCAGAAAGATTTCCTTTTAATGTTGATTTTTGCTTCAGTGTTTTTTGGTAGAGTCCTCTTTTCAAACTATTACAGAATGCAAACCAAGATACCTATTTAAAAATTATGTTATATTTTGCTTGTTCTAATATAAGTCTTAGGTCATTATTACATAGTATCTACGCCACAATGTTAACAACAAAATATCAGTACTAGAATAAAGTATAAGTAGAGAGTGAAATTGTCTGAAAGAAGGTTCTTCTCAGAATATACTAAATTGTTCTCAAGGTAGCTTTCAGCCTGTGATGCACTATTTATTTCTAGTCAGGATTATTGAACCATTTGGTCAATGAATCCAGTATGTAAGCAGAGAAATATAGATCAGGTTTCTTCCAAAGTTCTTTGACCGTGAATCAGTTTTAATATTCTAGTAATTTAAGATAATGCCAGAAGTTTGTCAAATCTAACATACTAGGATTAAGAAGATGACAAAATATGACTTTGTAAATAAATTAACTGCTGAAATTATAAAAAATATGGTCATATGCTTTTTATTAGATAAAAAAACAAACAAGAGAATTACATCATCTCATCATTTAAATAGTGTGTGTGTATGTGTGTATAAATATGTATATTAACCACCTAATAAACGTAACAAATTTATAATAATGCCTAATAAGATACATGATATCATTAACTAGATCAAAAGTCAGGAAAAAATTTTGTAAAAGTCCAGATAGTCATTATATTAGCTTTTTTGAGCTGTCATAACTATTCAACAATGTTATTACAGTGCAGAAGTAGTCACGTACAATATGTAAACAATCAGTGTGGCTGTGTTCTGATAAAATTGTATTTACAAAAGCAAGAAACTGGCTTTATTTGGCCCAAGGACCAGAGTGTGCCAACCCATGGACCTAGATTATTAACTATATTCTAGACAATACAATGGTTAGATGGGATATGCAACCTCAATACGAGGAAATAACCAGAGCTTTTGGTCAATAGAGAACTGATGTTGCACTCTTTGATATGGCATATATTTCCTTAAAGGCATATTAAATACATAAAAGAAGAATTTTATAAGTATATGCTATATTTTACCTTCATCTTAACTTAAATTTTAGCTAAACTCTGTAGTTACCATGTAGCAACTTGCTTCTTCCCCCTTTCCCACCTTCCTTTGCATTCATTTTCCTTTACTTTTATTAATGTTTTACAGAATGCAATTCTTCTCCAAACATAGATCAGGAAATTCTTTTTGAGATGAACTAGGATAGTGGTGCATCTTGTTTTATATAATTAAAGTTTTTTGTTTATTTTTACTTACAGTGACTGTATTCTCCAGGTAATTGTTTGAGTTTTTCATTTTCCATTGCTGCCATAACTTATTTCTTAATTTACTGGTCAGGGTAGCAAGCTAGTAGAAATTATTTAGTCCTGATTTAGAAAGATAATGCTTTTCTTTAAAAATGTGATATTAAAAAAATTTTAAATCTTGTTAGTAAAGACAGCAATCTCTTACAACCACTAAATAACTATTAGCCTTATTCATTTCCTACTTCCTATGTGTTCATAGAGGTCTGTAAAATTTGCTTCCATTCTGTTCTGACAAACATATTGGAATATAGTCTTAATCAGTTTCAAACTGATTCAACATGTTTGAGATTTGGTGTTATCTGCAGTCCTTTCCTGACATGGGATTTAGCAGTAACAAAAGAACAGCAAAGCAAAGCAAACCAAATCAAACCAAAAACGTTTAGATGGGTCCCCTTCATTTACCATTCAGTAAAGAAAGTTAACTTGGTTAAAGTGTTGGGGAATAGTCAAAATACAGGAAATCTTCAGAGACAGGAGGACAGAAAGAAAGGAAACAAAACAACTTTATAATAGTACTTTAGTCACCCAGGAAACCAGTCTTTCTACATGACCGAAATATTTAACATCATATTAGCATATTCTCTCTTTAGAAAATAAAAAATAAGGGGCTTCTAGATTCCCTTCCTAAAAACTCACTTTCCCCAGAGTGCTTTGAGGTGGTTTTGAGTCATAGATACTTTTATTTCCAATAGTCATTCAAGCTGGAAGGCTTCAAATCAGTGATTCATGAAGCTCTCTCAATGATAGCTTGTATTTGCCTTGATCAAAACCTTTCTTCTTATTCATCCTAATTCTATCTGACTCACTCAGGCCCTCATTATTTCTGTTCTGAACCATGGAAACAGCCTCTAAATTCTGTCTTCTAACTCTGGTTTACCCTCATTTCACTCCAAACTTTGTACACAGCTCCAAAATGATTTTGCTACAATACAGATCTGAACAAGTTAAGCCTTTGCTTTAATATTATAATGTCTCCCAACTTCTTTAGACAAAAGTCAGACTGTAGTAACCATTATATTATTTTATGTTGCTAAGGTTTTTGCAATTTATTTCCTGGGTCTACACTGCCAAGTTCCAAAATCTCACTAGTTTCTTGAATCTCTCAATATCTCTTCCAGGGAAATAACTACTTGTCATAAATGAAGCAGTATAAAAGTTACTTTTTCTCTAAAATTGTACAAGGCATCATGAGTTCAGCACTTTCCACTTCTATATGTGTAAGTAAATACAATGCAACGTAGTTGCCTCCCCAAAATGTTATTGTATTAGCTCATCAAGAAAAGGGTAATATTTTATTCCTGCCACACTGCCCTAGGCAGTTCACTACTGCATTAAAAAGGATTTGGGCTATGGGTATGCATGTAGAAACTGCACTCTCCATCAGAAACAACTAAAAATTTATTCAGTTTCTAGTGCTTTAGAAAAAATTTCAGGAGCTGAAGAGTAGCAACTATTGACACCAACTTTGATATCAGACAGTCCACAGTTCTATACCTGGATCTATCTCAGATTTTGTGAAAGTGGCCAAACTACACAGAGTAGGTCTCATTTCCTAATCTATAAATGTTAGTACCTACAGACCATACTTTCAGATATATTCATTAATGTTCCATGAGTGATAGCAATTGTTATTATTATTATTAACTGACTTTCAAAAATCCCTCACTTATAGCCATTCGAGTACCTCTTCACTGAAATCTCTATTGAGGGCCACATTCGGAGTTCATCAGTAACATTGTGTTAAGAATTTTATTTTATATTCAGAAGTTTATAAATACCAACTATATTTAGAATTTGTATCTAATTCTCTCTCCTCTTTCAACTGTTTGGATCTGAAGATAGGGATTTTTTTTGACAAACCGTGTAAACATTTGAATTTCTTTCTTATATAGAAGAGTCATCTTTCAAACTCTCTAATTTGGATTTAGATCATATAGATCCTTTTTTACATTGCTTTGAGTAGTTCTTTATGTTTCTTGTATGTTCTCAAAACATAACAAATATAGAAGAATTATGCTTTGTACACATATAAAGAGTCTCCTAATTAATAGAAGGAAAAAGAAATGACAAATAAGGTTCTAATAAAAATTTCCTGGTATACATATACATTTTCTAGTATACTTAAAAGAGGATGAATCTATTTTTTAACCTTTTGTTGGATGCCATATTTTTTTCTATTATTACCTAATTATTTTTGTTTAAAGATGTCTGCTTGATGGTATGTCTTTTAAAGGGCAGTTTCATGATTATTGTTATTTATGACTGTGACTATGAATAATTGTTCTTCAAATCTTCCAGGCTTCAGTAAATTTCACCACTACAGAGAGTACAGAGTATAACAGTTATAAAGGAGAATAGTATGACTCTTAATTCAACATATGCCTTGTTTCTATATGTCTTTAATTTCTTTCCTAAAATATTTATTGTGATTTCACATGAAAACAGCCTATTACCAGGAAAAGTATACAGTTTTTATATGAATAAAATTATCCTTTTTAGTCTACAAATAGAAAGTTAACATAAAATGGAGAAAGAACAATATTTCTGAATAATTAGAAAAAAATCTCAAAGAGTAGGTAAACACAATGGTATATTAATTCTCTACTAATGCCTCTTCCTTCCTTAATGTATAACATAAGTATTTTTTAATTTTTTTTAATGTTTTTCATTTATTTTTGAGAGACAGACAGAGACAGCATGAGCAGGGGAGGGTCAGAGAGAGAGGGAGACACAGCATCCGAAGCAGGTTCCGGGCTCTGAGCTGTCAGCACAGAGACCGACTCAGAGCTCAAACCCACAAACCGCGAGATCATGACTGAGCCAAAGTCGGACACTCAGCCAACTGAGCCACCCAGGTGCCCCAGATTCTTTTTAAATAAAAGGTTATTGTTTATTGTGCATTGTCTTCTAATTTATATAATTTGAAACTCCACATGCTTTTCAATATCTGAATGAAAGAGATCACACACAATGAAAAATCTCACTGCAAAAATTTAATTAATACTAAATGAGAACAGAGACTAAAACTCTTCCAATAGTGATGTCTATTAGAATGCAATTCTATATAAAATAAAATAATATAAATGTAGTAAACGTGCTCTTAATCAGTGGGTAAATCTAAATGATTACTTAAACAGAATATGAATTATGACTCAAGCATTGTTACTAGATTCCATATGTCAACATTTTATTCTCTGGTAGGGTATCATAGCATTAAGGTTTCAATCATTAGTAACCTAACTTTTTATTTCCTTTAATATTTATACCTAGCTATAAGCCAGAGGAAAAAATCCACCTACATCGTGTTTTATCAGAGACTTGCCATACAATGTTAATAAGACTAGAGGGATACTGAAAAGAATGTTGATTGCTTTAAATATGACAGAACCTAAATCTATTTACTTTTGCTTCAATTTTGACAGTATAATTATCTAATAAAATTATATAATTCACATTATAATAAAAATTTGCCTTATGAAATTTGTAATTATTTACTTTGAATTACATCCTTATGTATCAATGATCTATCACTGTAATGTTTAACTAAATTTTATAAAAAACTTATAATAGTAGTTCAATGAACATAGAACATTATTCTATATTATTATAAGCATACCAGATAGGGATATATTTAAAGTGGTGATTACTTTAAGTTTGCAGGCAATTCAAAAATTATATTTTCACAATCTTTTAAAAAGTTAAACAGTTGAACAAGCCAACAAACATAAAAGATGTCTTTTAGAAAGGGGTTTTATCTCTGCAGACTATTAAAAAAATAAATGATCTTTACTTCAATATAGATTAATTGCATTACCCCTAGGCCAAATGATATTTTCTCTCAAGGACAAGAGATTAGTTAGGGAGTCCAAGGTTCATTTTGTTAGCTAAATGAAAATAAATTGGTGACAACTTAGAGTTAGCATCTAAGAACTTACAGAGAATCACTCTAACTTGAAAGGAGATTAAATATTCTATAAAGAATGATATCTATCTCCAAAATGCAAACCTGGCACCATTTCTGCCAATTATATCTGTAAATTATTAGATACTTAGAGACACACAGACACACACATACTCAATGTTCAGCCAGCATGTTCCAGTGTAGTATAATAGGCCATTATTACTTCTGATTTGTTTTGTTAATCTGTGTACTTTATGCTTATGCCTTTCTAGTCATTAAATCATTTTGATTATCAACCCTGTTTATATATACACACATATATCTATGTATCTGAATGAAAGAGATCACACACAATGAAAAATCTCACTGAAAAAATGTAATTAATACTAAATGAGAACAGAGACTAAAACTCTTCCAAAAGTGATGTCTATTAAAATGCAATTCCATATAAAATAAAATAGTATAAATGTAATAAACTTGTTCTTAAACAGGCTAAAAGAACATTTGAGCAAATATGAGATTATGAGGGGTAGGGAGAAGAGTCTGGAGATTATGGTATATACAGAAGACTCAAAAAGTCATTGCCATATGGTGAGTGTAAAGAGAAATATTTAGTAGTAACATTAGAGATCATTGAATCAACTAAAGAGGAAAGGCTCTCTGGGATTCAATGAGAATCATTGACGATGACTGGACAGGGAATAAGTATGATTCCATTAGTGATTGAAGAAGATTTACATCACCCACACATATAAAGGGTTCAAGTAGAATTTAGAGGAGCAGACCACATTGTTCTCTTTCAGCTTCAGTGTTTATGAAGAAAAAAATATCAGTAAATTAAGTTCAGATCTGCTCTCCAATTCCACAGATAAGAGTCAGAGAAACCTTTTTTCATTCTTGAATACAAATACTCTCTTTTCTGACAGCATGAAGTTATTAATTTTTAATATATGTATATGAAGAAGGTTGGAATAGTGGATTCTAAAAGTAATTAAAAGAATTTAACTTACTCACCAGGAATCTTCATCTTACTCTCCCTGAAAGGAGTTGGATAGATACACACACAAAAGTGAGCAAGGTTAGTTCTTCTCTTCAAAGCTAAGATATGAGAATCAGGTCATAGTTGATTATAGAGCTAATTTTGCTACTAAGGTCAAAGTTAATAAAAGTTAATAAATGCTTATAGTTCTGGGTGTAAAAGGAAAGTCTAGAGAATCAAGCAGAATTGACATATCAAAGCTCAACAATGGGTCAAAAGTGTTGGCTGAATAAATAAGCAATGGGAGAAAAATGGCCAGTGGCTCACGGAAGAGCCAGAATCAAGTGAAGAACGCGGGTATTTTGTTTTCAGTACCAGCATCCAGATCCAGCAAACTCAATCCACGTTTACATAACCTGAACTAAAGAGGTTTTGGTACTTTGAGATCTCACATTGTGGGACCCCGCAAATAAAGATGAAAATGCTGTGAGTTTTGAATTCAGTGAATGAAATATATCAAGAGAAGAATAAATACCACAAAATATGCTAAGAAATTCCAGATTGTTCTCCCCAAAGAAAGCAAGTGATATGAAAATAAGTTCTCTTCTTAAGCAAAAGAAAAGTCAAACAAAGGGAAATGTTGCTAATTATCTTTATCTGGGAATTTCATCAAAGACTCAGCAATTTGGGGTTTGTGGTTAACATGATTTATTGCTTGTGTCCATGTTTTGCCTAGATTTTCTTCAGTTGCCCTCTAATTAGTGCTTAAGAAATATGGTCAGCAATTTTAATGGTTTTGAACCCAAAGAAGAGGAAGTCTCTTTAAAAATACCAGTTGTTCAATCATATCTTTTGGGAATATAAGAAACAACATGGCAAGAAAAGTTTGATCATAAAGTGTCCACATCCAGTCACAGCCCATTGTCTTCCTCTGTGTGTGCTCTGATGACCTGTATCTAACTAGTATTGATGGAGTCTGGATAAGTTAGCTACTCTTAGCACACTATTCTTTAAGTATGTACTTCTATCCCATAATTCTGAGAGCTCTTGAAATTTGATTTTCAATCTGTTTTAGTTTCTTTATATCTCTCAAACAGAATTTTTTATTGAGGGTTCCATAGAGTCCTTATTGATAATGAGTAATTATAAAGCATTATACAAGTAATGCCGTTATGAACTGTGATTCAGATCTTCAATACAAAGAAAACAGCTTCAATACATTAAAAAAAAATAGAAGGCACTTTGACAGCTACGGGCTTTGGTACAAACACCGCCACGTCCAAGAACCACACCACACACTACCAGTCATGAAAATAGCACAGAAATGGCATCATGAAACCTCAGGCGCAAAGATATGACTCTCTTGAGAGGGTGGACCCCACGTTCCTGAGGAACAAGTACTTTGCCTAGAAGCCTAACAAAAAGGGTCTGAGGAAGCTGCAGGCCAACAATGCCAAGTCCATGAATGTACATCCTGAGGCTCTCAAGGTCCTCATCAAGCTCAAAGATCCTAACGGGCAGCAGGTTCAAGCTCAGTTGACTTGCCCACATTGCTCACTCCCAGCTCAGGAAACATGCTCACGCCCACATTGCCAAGGGTCTCAGGTTCTGCTACCCACAGTTCAAGACCAAGGCAAACAAAGGCCCAGGCCTCAACCGTGTTTCTGGCTCCAGCTCCTACTATTGCTTGCGCTCCCAAAAGTACCCAGCCCCCAACAAAAGCTCCAGTGTAGAGACTTATGTCTGCCAATGTGAGGCTGGAAGGACTGGTGTGACCCCTGGGCTTCTGTCAGCCTGGGGCTTCTGTCCTGTGCTCTTTGTACAAATAATTTTTTTTTTAGAATTTCTCATAATTTTGTTAGTTCCTTATTTTAAGGGAATTTATATATTTTTAAAAATCTACCTGTGGGTAAAACTTTCCCTCTGAGTTGTTTAGAAGAATAATTGTGTAAGTTTTGCAGTGAACCCATAGGAAATATGAAGTGCCACCTATAAAACTGATTGATAAAGAATAATCAAAGCACAAGCTCAACCTGAAAAAAACAAACAAAATTTACTTATATAATGTCCAGAAACAGTCCTGAGCATAGATGAGAAATATTTACCAATGCACACCATTCTTTATAAAGACTCAGAAATGTTAATAATTCTATAACTTCATGATTGTCAATCTAAAGAACAAATGAGAAAGTCTTATGGATGAATTAGGAAAGTATCTGAGTTATAGAGTAAAATTAATAAAAAAAACTTTTCACTTAAAAGCGTCTCATAAAAATAATAAAAATAAAAGATAATTGCTTTGGCATGGAATTTTAAAAGATCATTGTGGAAACAACCAAGGCAGCCAAAGATTCAGAAAAGTCTCCATTTTTTCACTCCTCTTCCCCTATTTCACCCATCCCCCCCACTCTATTCTCTTCTGTAAGCCACCAATTTCTTCTTGATATTTATGAGTCTGCTTCTGTTTGTTTGCTTATTTGTTTTGCTTTTTCAGATTCCACATGTAAGTGAAATCATACAGTAATTGTCTTTCCCTGTATGACTTATTTTACTTAGCATAATACCTTCCAGGTTCATCCATATTGTTGCAAATGACAAGATTTCATTATATTTTATGGCTGAACAATATTCTATTAGTAATCTATGTATCTATGTATCTATCTATCACACATCTTCTTTATCTATCTATAAAGTTTTTTTTCCATAATATTTTATTGTCAGATTGTTTTCCATACAACACCCAGTGCTCTTCCCCTCAAGTGCCCTCCACCATCACCACCACCTGTCTTCCCCCCTCCCCCCTCCCCCCAACCCTCAGTTCATTCTCAGCTTTCAATAGTCTCTCAAGTTCTGCATCCCTCTCTCTCCCCAACTCTCTCTCCTTCCTCCGTTCCCCGTGGTTCTCCATTAGGTCTCTCTTGTTTTCCTGCTAGACCTATGAGTGCAAACATATGGTTTCTGTCCTTCTCTGCCTGGCTTACTTCGCTCAGCATGACACCCTCAAGGTCCATCCACTTTCCTACGAAGGGCCATATGTCATTCCCTCTCATTGCCATGTAGTTCTCCATCGTGAATATATACCACATCTTCTTGATCCATTCGTCAGGTGATGGACATTTAGGCTCCTTCCATGTTTTGGCTATTGTTGACATTGCTGCTATGAACATTGGGGTACAAAAACACTATGTTTTCCACAGTGACTGCGCCAATTTACATTCCCACCGATATTTCACAAAGGTTTCTTTTTCTCCACATTCTCACCAATGTTTGTCATTTCTTATCTTTTTCATATTTGGCATTCTGATTGGTGTGAAGTGGTATCTCTTAGTGGTAAATCACCTTCTTGTTCAGTCATAAGTCAACTGTATAAACATATGTTCCATTCCATTAGAAAGTAGTAGTTAAATCTACCTGTACATTACAACATCTTAGATTTCTTAAAAAGTTTGTTTTTTATTTGGAAAGAGAGAGAAAAAAAAACACACAAGTGGGGAAGGGATAGAGAGAGAATGGGAGAGAGACAATCCTACGCAGTATCTGCACTGTCCGGGTAGAGCCTGATGCTGGGGACCAAACTCCCGAACTCATTACCTCATGAACTCATTACTTCACCAACTGGGAGATCATAACCTGAGCTGAAGTTGGACGCTTAACCAATTGAGCCACTTAGGTGCCCATCAAAACTCCTAGATTTTTAAATACCCAAGCCCCATGTTCCCCCATGAAGAGTGTAATGTAATTGTTTGGGAAGAAGGCCCAAAGATTATTAATTCTCAAATAGCACCCTGATTCTAATGTGCAGAAAATTTAGGGAATCATTGCATTAGATAGAGCTAATGGTGATTCTATTAGTTTATTTTATGCAGGAAACTGTGGTAATCTCTTTGTTATATTATCTTACTTAATCCTACTAGCATTTCTACACTGCAGAAATTATTCACCATATTTTCTGCAGATACCAGCAGAAATTTTAAATAACTTGCCAAAAGCAACGCAACTTAGAAATTTTGAAGCAAAGACTCACATTGAAGCCATATGAACTTAAAGCCTGCAATTTGAAGCGTTCTTAGTATCTACTTTCTACATCTAGGTTACAATAATAGAGACATCCTTGTTTTTTCCCTCTCCTTTTTGGCCCAAAGTTGCCATATGTCATGAATCAGGGTAATTGTCTTTGCTTCTTCAGAATTAGGTAAGATGTTAAAAACCTAGAGAACAGTGTAAAAACTTTTAGCCTCCACCAGCATGATGAATATACAGGTTTTGTGAGCTGTAAAAGATAATAATATTTTTCTTTAAATTATTAAAGTATACACATATTGGAAATTTTTGCTTTGAAATTAGAATATAGGTTAATCTTTGAAGTTATAAATCTGTACAATTCTGAACTTAAACAGATGAAGTTCTAAAGCTATAAATGGATTGTCCTTTCTCTTCTTCACCATATTTCCTGCAGGTGTCTCTTGTTTCATGTGACAGTGTTTTCTCAAAGATAAATAATGTTCACACAGTTAACCTGGGGGTCTTACCAAAATGCAGATTCTGTTTTGGTATGACTGGAATGGAAACAGATATTCAGCATTTTTAGCAAGTTTTAAACTTATGCTGATGTTCCTGGTACTCAGACCACACAACTTGATTATAGGATCATATACCACTGTTCATACTTATTTGCGTTAACTTGACTTTATTTTTTAATTTTTTAATGTTTATTGATTTTTGAGAGAGAGAGAAATTAGAGAGAGAGAGAGAGAGAGAGAGAGAGAGAACATGAGAGAGAGAACATGAGCAGGGGAGGGGCAGAGAGAGAAGGAGACACAGAACCTGAAGCAGGCTCCAGGGCCTGAGCTGTCAGAATAGACCTTGATGTGGGGCTCGAACCCACAAACTATGAGATCGTGACCTGAGTCATGCATTACTTGACTTTAATTACATCAATTAGTTTTGTGTCTCCTACTTATATAATCATTATCCTTATGCAATCTCATATAAACTAATTCATTCCTACATTATTGAATAAAATAAAAAATGTGGCTTTATAATTTTTTGCATTCTTTTTCTAGAAAGTGATTTTCTTTCTAAACTTATCACATGGAATATAAGAAAGAATACAACTACTTTATAGATTTAAATTTTAGATAATCTATCCCAAATTCCCACAAATGACAATAAGAGAGTCATTTGACACATATATGCATGGTGTGTTGCAAAAGAGAAACCCTAAGTGTGGTGTATTCTTTCAATCATTGAGCCTAAGGTGATCCATCCCAGAATAGAGATATAAGTCCACAGTTTCACAAGGCCTCCAGAGGCTACCCATCCAATTTCAACAAAAGTCCGGTTTTAAGACAATAGTTACTTTTCAATGGTGTACCTGGTAGCCATGTTTGGGAGGCAACAAGTCCTAAACATCAAGGGGCACCTTACTTTGCAGATAATCATTTATTAAAATTCTCAGTCATAAAGACTTCTAGTTCAAAGTGGCTTTTCAGGTTGTGGGGTTCCCTAAATAATAGCACTTTTCTATATAAGCTCTTCCTGATCAAGAGAACCCTCTCTGTATTTATGGGATGGGTAATAATAAGTATATAAAACATTAATACCAACTGAAAATTCAGCAGTATAAGTCACAAAACCGGTACATTGAACAAATAGGCAGTAAAACAGAGTACCAGTTGTTGCCTGGTGGCACATACTATTGGGTTAAGATGATTGCTATCAATCCTATTGATTTTCCTGAAATCCCATTAATTGGCACATGAGGTCTTCATCTGTCCTTTTGGAAAGTCTTATAACATTTCCATCCAATCTCTATCGGCTATCAACAAATGTGAATCATCTGAGATTCTGCTAAGATAACATGTTCCTCTGCCACATTTTCATAGATCTTATCAGAAAAAAACAAAAGCAAAAACAAAATACTCCTGGGTCAGGAAAAACAAGGCGCAGGGCATCATTATTCACAGCAGTCGTAGTCACCAGAGGAGCAGCACTTTTGCCAAAACCTGAACCCCATTTCCCACAGAGCAATGTGAAAAGAGTCAAGGAACACCTGACATACAGTGGATTGTTATAGGAAAGGCTCCCCTAATGAGGAAGTAGGAGATTATTATGAGCTTTAAGTATTCCTACCATGTGCCCCAGAGCAAAATATTATATCTCACAAAACTGTTTACGCTCCATTCTTGAAATAAGATATAGAACAAAGGCAGTTGGTGCCTCTTCTCTCAGGACATGCAAATAATGAGAGAGGCCTGTGAAGTTTTGTCTCCCTACAAAAACAAGTACAACATATCAGTAAAAAATAAAAAAATAAATAAAATAAATAAATAAGAGACAACCATATTTTACAGATGTAAAAATAAAAGTCAGGTTGGGTAACATGGTTAACATCTCAGACAAATTTTGTGTATTAGCCACAGTCCTGAATCCAGATTAGGGGTGTACTTTGAGGGTGTAAGGTTTTAGGAAAGGGAGCAGGAATCAGGATGCCCCAGGGCAGTCCAAAGTTTTGCTTCTGTTGGGTCCACTTCATTCACCTGAAGAAGCTTTGGGGCAGCCCTGATAGGATCCCTCCACTCACCACTGTAGTGCTGGGCTCAGTCTGCTATTTCCTGTATCATGCAATCTACCAATAGCAGCATGACAACAAGCAGGCCTCTACTCAAAAGTTTGATCTTACATAATTCTCTGGCAAAGGCTTCTTACTGTTCTGTCTTCTCCTTCCTTAGAGAGTTCTTAGAGTCTTCATTTCGATTCTTCCTATCCATTCAGAATCACTTTTTCTTCTGTGGCATCTCTAAGGTTGGACTGGGGCAGGAAGCCGGCAGTCTGACCTCGTGTACCATCCTGACAGCAACAGCGTCTGTTTTGCTTT
Source organism: Suricata suricatta (assembly GCF_006229205.1). Taxonomy (NCBI): domain Eukaryota; kingdom Metazoa; phylum Chordata; class Mammalia; order Carnivora; family Herpestidae; genus Suricata; species Suricata suricatta. Next base: position 78,256,747 of record NC_043705.1, on the reverse strand, counting down.
TATCGTTTTAGAGTTTTTCATTTTCTTGTCTATTTTGGCTCAGAATTAATAAACTCATCTTCACTGAGTGATAGTGAATGTCACTCTTTTTACTTATTATGTAATTGGATTTAAAGCTGATCATGTTAGGCATTAAACAATATATTACTTTTTCTTCTTGTTTTTTGTTATTGTTGCTTGCTTGTCTCACCACTAAAAATCAAGTTAATATTTTTTATTCTATCCTAGTTTACTCTGCTGTAAATATAAACACCCCGAATCAAGAAGTTAGTAAAATGCAATCTGGATTGAATTTCATGATATAAGGTATTTTTAAAGCAAAGAGATCTTTTTAACAGTCAAGATTTTTTTCATCAATAATGTAAGCTGCTTATTTGAAATTGCAGCACTATTACAGATATGCATGATAAATTGCTCCTGAATGCATGCTATCCTATAGATTTGAAACATATGAGTAGGATGAATATCATATTCTATGAAGTAACACAGCCTTTACAAAAAAGCTTGACAAAATATAGAATGAGTTCTATTGCTAACAGTATCTTACCATTTAACAAAGAGATTATTATAGAACTAAAAATGAAAGAGGAGTCCTGACTTGGTGAAACTGTAAATTCATCACCTCCTTGATTTGCTCTACTAGACTCTAACTTGGACGTCCAAGGGAACCCCTTAACAGCTCACTGCCACTCCATCTTGACTTTGCCTGGCAAGTTTCCATGTTTGAACCATTTCTGGCCTCATGCTCTTCAATAAACAGCCATCCATTCTGGAACAAATTTTCAGCTACTATTCCAATATATTGATACCAGCTTCAAACATTTTCTTTTACAAAGATATTTTGGGGGGAAGTAATTGTTTAAATCAGTGTGTCTTAAAGTCTAGCCTGAGCTGAAATATAGTTTTTAAGTAAGATTCAGGGATTGTCTGTTTGTTTGTTTGTTTTTAAATTAAGCTTCCTAGGTGTTTCTGAAGTGCACAAATGTTTGAAAGGTGCTGCCCTAAACTCAAGGAGTAAATAACCCTAAAGTTGTAGCCTGAAAAGTATGAAAGAAAAACATTAGGCAAATAAGAGGAGGTTGATTTCTTTCCAAACATACCGTAATGTTGATCAACTATTACACCCAGACATAATGCTTGCCAGGAATCACTTAAAAAGTATTTAAATGTTCATTATACACACCCGGCAATTATGTAATTGCTATGGAATTTCTACCTCTTAAATACATAGGCTATACCATATTTGTTCTTGATATAAAACCACAAATGAATTCGTCCAATTCCACATACAATTCAATAGCAAGGGAGTGGGTTTTGGGCCCTGTTGGAGAATAGGTTTACGTATGAAATTGGGGGACATAAATATTGAGTCTGCATCACAATCCCTGCCTTATGTGAAGTCAGGCTTTTCTCAGAAGAAAATGTCTCTCTTCTAGCCTCTTCAGCTGATCCTCACTCTTGTGTCATAACCTCATAATCTGTGGTTAAGGGAATGGCTTTCTCCACTCTTCTACTTCAGCTACACCTTACTCTGGCCATAGAGAGCCATAACTGCTCTTTTTCTGGAGCTAGATTATATAGGCTTTAGAACTATCCAGAGAGTTTATTTATAACCTTGTTTGCCACTCACTAGTCATGCTATATAGAGCATTTTACTAAAAATGTTTAAAAGCCAGATCTTGGTTGTGTGAATTTCCTTTGGTAAAAGAGGGGTAAACAAGCCATGTGATGACACTTTCCTGCCTCTCCACCTCCTCATCCATTTGTATTAGACCCAGACAAGATAGAACCCCGCCATGGCCTCTATGCTGTAAAGGGCTCAGCATACCACAGGCATAACACTCATATTTAGTATATTATGAGAGTGTTATGATCCATGAATGCCTTTTTACTAAATTCTAGGACTCAAGGATGGAATAGCATGATCCAGCTGTTTGAGTGACTAAAATCTTTAAAGCCCCAGTGAAACATGTCTCCATCTCCTGCTTGATGTCTTCAAATCAAAAGGTAAATAAGTTACACCTCTGCTTAAACTTTGAGGAACAGGGACTACTTTGAATTAAGAGAAGAATTTGAGTTCCAGAGTACTTATGCAAGAAAACACAGTTTAATTAGCTTGTTAATTCATTAACCTTACATAGCATAAGTGCCAATTGATTATTGTATAAAAGTATTTATGTCAAGACATCCATTTTCCCATTTTTGATTTTAATTTTTTTCCATGTGCTAATTTATCTTCTAGAATTAATCATTAATTGGCAAAATCTTCATAATGATTATACTAGTAGCTGAGGATAATTTTGAAATATTAAGTAATTCATGTTGCACTGCATTAGTACATGTGTTGTTCCAGTCCTAAATGCATGCAACAGGGGCGCCTGGGTGGCTCAGTCGGTTAAGCCTCCGGCTTCGGCTCAGGTCAGATCTCACGTTCGTGGGTTCGAGCCCCGCGTCAGGCTCTGTGCTGACAGCTAGCTCAGAGCCTGGAGCCTGCTTCCAGTTCTGTGTCTCCTTCTTTCTCTGACCCTCCCCCTCTCATGCTCTGTCTCTCTCTGTATCAAAAATAAATAAAACATTAAAAAAAAAGTCTAAATGCATGCAACAGAGCAGCAAGTATTTATACCAGCAACTGCATAGACATGGAATGTAATGTTCAGATTAAAACATTATTTTTTGTAAAAGCAAAAATGAAACTGAAAAAAATATTAAAATGTAAAGAAAGCTGTCAGAAAATTTTGAGTTAAAAATCCAATATGCATTAACTATAATTTGTATTTGCCTTTTAATTTAAATAGATAAATTTAAATTTAAAAAATATAACTGTTGGAAACTACTTATGACAATATTACTTTTGTATTAACCTTAACATTAATCTACATACATGTAAAATCTTAACCAAATTTTGAGTGCTTTGAATGCAAATATAGTTGTTAAATTCTTTAGATCATCACTTTTTTTTAAACTTTTTTAATGTTTTATTTATTTTTGGTACAGAGAGAGACAGAGCATGAGAGGGAGAGGGGCAGAGAGAGAAGGAGACGCAGAACAGGAAGCAGGCTCCAGGCTCTGAGCTAGCGGTCAGCACAGAGCCTGACGCGGGGCTCGAACCCACGAATGTGAGATCTGACCTGAGCTGAAGTAGGAGGCCTAACCGACTGAGCCACCCAGGCGCCCCTAGATCATCACTTTTAGTTGAATGCCAGTTATATGAAAATATTGATCTTAACAACATAATTACTCAAATTTTTATGGAATAACTATCTACTAATTTATAAATTACATATATTTATTTATTTCTCATCCATACATCATTAATCTATAAACCCCATATCCATACATGTGTAATTATTAAGTTGTCTTTGATATTTTTCCTACTTCCATGTAAAAAGTGTAACTTATTTATATTTTTCTATTTTGTCATAAATAATATGTGTCAGGGTATACATCTTACTTAACAGTTTTACTACTTTTAAATATATGGATTTCCAGTAGATAGTGAATCTCATTTATACTTTTTGGTATAGATACTGTTTATTTTAGGGGTAGGCCTATTATTCCCCAAAGCATGTGAGAGTGGAGACTCAGAATGTGAGTGAAGTTTTTATTTGATATAAATTGCACAGTACCTGTAAGTGTGTGTGACTGTGTTTATCGGGTGTCAGATCTATCAGAGATGACAGATGATTGTAATAGGGAGGAAGGAGAGATTCTAAATAGTTTAACCTGGTTAGAAAATCAAAAACAAGCACCATAACAAACACATTTTATGAATCACATTGGCAATGTCTATTCAATTAATTGGGTATATACAATTCCAGAATTAAATTATATTGATTTTCCCCCAACATTTATGATAGATAGATTTTCATATATAACTTTTCTGTGGTTTTTCAAAGATGCCACAAAATGTGGTTATAATAGCAAAGCAATCTCATCTTGATGAGTAAGGGACTATTTTGCAAATGAAATGTTGTTTGTGAAGATAGACTTCCTCTCTTCTCATGAAGAGTCAACATGGTTTAATTTTTAAATATTTCAATGTTTATTTATATGAAAGAGAGAGAGATAGAGATAGTAAGACCAAGTGCCAGTGGAAGAGGGGCAAACAGAGAGGGAAACATAGAATCTAAAGCAGACTCCAGGCTCTGAGCCATTAGCACAGAGCCAGACCCGGGGTTCAAACTCACAAAAAGTGAGATCATGACCTGAACTGAAGTTGGATGCTTAATCAATTGAGCCACCCAGGTGCCCCAAGAGTCAACATTTTTTATCATATGAAATAGAATGGGCTTATATCATCTTAGCAGTTTGTATAAATTTAAACACTTAGGAGAAAAAAGAGAAAGGCATTGAATATAACTTATTAATCAAGATAAAGCATTTTATTCCACCCACAGATGACAATATGTACCAAAATAAGAATACTGCATAATTCCACTTACATGAGTTATCTAAAATAGTCAATTTCATACAATTAAAGAGTGAAATAATGGTTACCAGGGGCTAGTGGAAGTGGAAAATGAATGGGCCTAAGTTTCAGTTAAGCAATATGAATAAACTCTAGAGATCTGCTGTTCAGCATTGTAAATATAGTCAACAGTGAAGTATTAGACCTGTAAAAACCTTTTAAAAGGGGAAATCCCATGTTAAGTGATCTTACCAAGCTACATGATATGATGGGAAAACCTTGGATATCTTGTAAAGATACAGCACTGGCATCTGATATTTTGGTCCTGAAAAGATTTTCCTGAAGTCTGAATAAGAATAAATTAGGCAATGGGTGGGGAGGGAGTGTTTCAGAGAGTAGGAACAGCACATGCATCTTCACTGACATGAATAGAAGTTTGACAGGGAAGGAATGTCAAAAAGACCAGTGTGACTTTATTACAGGGATTGATGAGGATAAAAGCAAAAAAATAGCTTGCAAATAAAAGCATAGGCTAGATGTGAATGCCCTTATTGGTCTAAAGAATTTTATACTTTATCCAGAAGACAATGAGAAATAAAATCTTTTACATGAGAGAGTAATGTGATATCATTTTCTCTTTAAAGATTCTTTGGCTGTACCATAGAAAGGAAACTAAAAACGTAAACAGAGGGACAACTAGTAGATGATCACCAAAGACCACACGTAAGTCAGAGTAACTCAGAATAGTAAAGATTACTTAGAGATGGAAAAGAGTAGTTACATTTGGAAGTATTTGAGGAGAAAATTTTGAAAAGAATTGCAATAAACTGTATAGTGGATGAGTGCGAAGAAAGTGTCAAGGCACATTCTAATTTTCCACCTTGTTTAGCTGAAATTATACTTTACCTTCTGCATATAATTATACAAAAGTAAAGAGCTGGAAGACATGCTTGAAATTTAAAAAAGTAATTTTAGAGTACAAAGGCATTAATTGAACATGGGCATGAATAAATTGTATGGACTAGAATCAAGAGTGAGAAGAAAATAAAAGCTTTGGACTATAACAGTTAAAAGTCAGAAGAAAGTGCCAGAACAAAACTGAAAAGTGGCCAGAACAAAAATAGATGGTGCAATGTGGTAAAAGCTAGAGAAATTGAGTGTTTTAGTAAGGACGGATGGTAAATAGTATTAACTATAGCTGAGGGGTCAAGTAAAATGAGTTTGAAAGTGCCTATTAGAATTAGAGACCTTAGAGAAAGTCATTACTATAGAGTGACGAAGGCAAAAGCCAGCCTTCCATGGATTAAATAGAACTGTACCTCTGATTCCTTCTGAACAGAAACTAAAATTATGAATCTATTAAAATCAGGCTAACATTTGACTTTGTGAGTCAGTATCAGGGATGGAATTAGCAGCATAAATATGTCTAGAGATTTCTAGGCAGATGGGTCTAAATCTGAAGAGGAGATGCAACATCCTACCAAATCAGTTTTTTTTTTTTTTTTTTTTGTGGATCTAATGACTCACTGAACAAGAAAAAGTGCTGATTTTGAAGAATTAAAGGCAGGAGTAAAAGATATGAGATTCTTCCTCAAGTCTTCTACTTAAGCTCATCATTACATCTGTACATTCTTTGATTTAATTATATTTATAACACATTTTCCTTTTTCATTACTTTTTTGGAGAAAGCTATCTCCAGAATCCAAATTAATGGATGTGATTAAGAAATCACTTCTGTATGGGGTGGAAGAAAAGTGCAAGTCTCTGACTTTGTTCTCAAGAGGCTTATATACATAGACTTGTATATACAAAGTTTTCAAAGACCTGTTAGAACAAGGAAGATTATAAACAAATAAATGCTTACGTTAATACATTTCTCAAGTCACAGGTCAACAGTTCCAATAGGAGTTTAAAGAAATGATGGATTTCTTCTAGGCCTGTCTCTAACCTTTTTCTGTTTGTCATTCCAAACAGTGTGCTTTTTCTTGGAAATGGTCCAGTTAAATTGGCATTGATCAAAACATGCACAGAAATGGACTTTACCATGTAACATTAAATCAACTTTATATTAACTTGTACATTTAGTTCAAGGCATGTCATAAGTGCTGTATTTCATACTGACAAAAAGACTTTTTTCTTCTCACTAACTTGAGACATCTCTCAAAATCTCATCCACTGCTTTCGGTGTATTTTTTCAAGTTTCTCTTCCATTTTCACAAACATTTCTATTTTCTGACAGATCCTTTTTTATTTTTCCATCTCTTGTTCTTTTCCTAGCACATGTGTGTGTATTTGTATGTTTGACCATATACCAATTACATTCAGGAAATAAAAGGGGTATTAGAACAGCCATACATTTGCTAATATCTGCTCATCAACAAAAATGAACAAAACAGTATATGTGTTTTAGTTAAAGCTAGTAACATTATTATCTGACTGAACCATAACTGATAGACATTTAAATAGGTCCAGAATCCCATATCTGAAAACCCTGAGACCACATATATTTTGGAAATCAGAATTATTCACATTTCAGAAAGATAATACATGCATGGGCTATATTATATAATATTGCCAGCAAGTTATAAAACAATACCCTCTAGTTACATAAAGTTCCGTGACTGAAGTCAAATTGTCACCCTATATGGGATAAAAATCATAATAATTTGTGTTTAGCTAGAGTCAAATCATATAGTAATATATTAATGAGTGATATAGTAGATAAATGCAAACTTTAAACTGAAAATATTCCAATAATGTTTAATTTTTTAAGTTTATATTTCTACTTCTAAATTTATCTAACTCTCTATCTACATGTAATGAATATTTGTTATGTCAGATTGTTTGGGAATCTTACCGAACAGGTCACTTCAATGCTGACAACCTCATTTTCATCAGGTTGAAGTGGATGTGTGATGATGGACAGAGACGATTCTCACATAATAAGGCAGAACTTTGATAGTCTGCTTTAAAGAGAGATTTCAGGTTTGTCTTTCCCAATAAATTAGCCTTCTGTCTAAGCAGTCTCTGAGTACAAACTGCTGTAGCTTCCTGCTGATTGATAAATGGATCATGATCAAGGAAAGCAATTACTTGATCACAATTTTTTCCGTATCTTAGGGATTTTTCCACCTGTGTTCATGAACATTGCTTTCCTCTTGCTTGTCATTTAAGCTACCCCTTCATCATCCATGGGATTGTACAGCAGGTGCATTGTTGTAAACGCTCATCAGTCATTCCCTCAGTTTTCTCCAAGGACTATGTTATTTTTTTCAGTTAGTATCTTATCAAATTTGTCAATTCCAGCTGCTTCATGATTTGCAGAATTATTTTGCTATAGGTTTTCAGGTGTTTTACATGATGACGCTTCTTGAATTCTTAAATATTTACATTTACCTTCTATTTTTAGTTATTTGTGATATATTCTAGATTGCTTCATCACCAAGAGGTCAGTTAGCAGGATAATTGTACTTCACTGTCAAATCTACTTAATACCAGTACCAGTAATTATTTTTTGTTTCATTTATTTGTTTTTTGTTTTACTATGAGGTATTTTCCCATTTTTCTTTAGTTCTTGTAACCACTGTCAGGCTCCAGTGTAGAAGCTTCAACATCTTAGGTTTATGTTTCTTTAAATCATATATTAAAATTTTTAAGTAATATGGGGGCGCTGCCTGGGTGGCTCAGTTGGTTAAGTGGCCAAGCCTTGATTTCAGCTCAGATCATGTCTCATAATTCATGATTGGAGCCCCACATCTGCATTGTCAGTGCAGGGGCTGCTTGAGATCTCCCTCTATTTCTGCCCCTCCTGGCCTCCTGGCTTGGCGCACTCTCTCTCTCTCTCTCTCTCTCTCTCTCTCTGTCTCTCTCTCTTCCTCTCTCTCTCAAAATAACTAAGTAAATTTTAAAAAAGTAAAAAATGAGGGGCGACTGGGTGGCTTAGTGGGTTGAGCATCCAACTTCAACTCAGGTCATGATCTCACAGTTTGTGGGTTTGAGCCCCAAGTAGGGCTCTGTGCTGACAACTCAGAGCCTGGAGGCTGTCTTCAGATTCTGTACCACCTTCTCTCTCTGACCCTCCCCTGCTCACGCTGTCTCTCTCTTTCTCTTTAAAATACATTTAAAAAAACATTAAAAAGTTTAAAAAAACAAAAAATGAAAGCAAATACAAAATTTTCTAGATCATGTTCCTCACTAAGATACCACAGAAATACACCTTAATGAAGCTAATGCAGTAACATCATTTGTGAGATATTGTTAATAAACTTTGATTTTTTAATTTCTTGTTATTATCTATGTAGTTATATTTAATACTTGTGACAATTTCATTATTCAATATTCCTGAGTGTCATTAAGTAAAAATCAATAAACCAAATATTGATGCAAATAAGTGTGTTACTACTAGGAGTCCAAATCTCTAGAGTTGAAATAAAATACGTTTTATTGCCAAATTTCAAGAAAAGGAGGAAAGAGAAGGAAGAGGAGGAAGGAAAGGGAAAGGAGACTGAGAGGAGGTGGCTAAAGTGGGGAAGGGGAGGTGGGGGAAGGAGAGAAGGAGGAGGGGAGGAGAAGAAGAGATAAGAAAAATACAATTTAGATTTATGAGCTTTTGAGGTTTTGAAGTTGCCTTGAAATATTGTAGATTTGTACTAATTTAAAATATGAGTCAAGGATAAATTTTTTTGATAAATGAACACTTATGATTAATATTGAAAGATAACAGATGTTAATAAAAGACACATAATACTAGTTGCTAAATTCACTCCATTATAATTAAAGTTGACATAATACATTTACATTCTTTTAGTCATAAGATTTTCTTTGATAATCAATATCCTTATGCGTATCAGAAATGTTAAGAATTTTTTATTTTATAAACTAAACAATTGGTCATTGTTTACCTAAATGCATTTAGAGTTACCAACAACACGACACCCAATACTCTTTAGAAACTGTTCATCTCACACTCACTGATTGTATTCAGTGAGGGAACATGTATTTTACATGCGAAGTATACCACAAACAGTAAATGGTAGCTAGAGCCATGATATTTATAAAATCTTATATTTTTCTGTTTTAAGTGTTTATACACAACTTTCTCACTTTTAACATTGTTTGACTTTAGTCTTTATTTTATATTACTAAGGTTGAAATGGTTTTCATTTACATTTCTAGGAAAGCAATAATTGAGGATATTATACATAATATTGATTCATTTACTAAATACTTTTATTCCATTTCTACCTTATGCAAGTCACTGTTATAGACATTCAGGACCTAGCAGGGAAGAGAACTTGACACTTGATATAAGAACTTAATAGTTATAGCCATTAATGATGTTAGTGGTGACTATATTTTATTATTTTTTATTTAATTTTTTAAATTTATTTAATTTATTGTTTAAATTTATATCCAAGTAAGTTAGCATATTGTGCAACAATGATTTCAGGAGTATATTCCTTAATAACCCTTACCCATTTAGACCATATCCCCCCAAATCCTCACCAATAACCCTCTGTTCTCCATATTTAAGTGTCTCTTATGTTTTGTCCCCTTCCCTGTTTTTATATTAATTTTGCTTCCCTTCCCTTATTTTTCTGTTTTGTATCTTAAAGTCCCCACATGAGTGAGGTTTTATGATATTTGTCATTCTCTGACTGACTAATTTTGCTTAGCATAATGCCTTCTAGTTCCATCCACATAGTTGCAAAAGGCAAGATTTCATTCTTTTTGATCACCAAGTAATACTCCATTGTATACATATACCACATTCTTTATCCACTCATCCATCGATAGACATTTGGGCTCTTTCCATACTTTGGCTTTTGTTAATAATGCTGCTATCAACATTGGGGTGCAGGTGCCCCTTCATAACTGTAACCCTTGGATAAATACCTAGTAAGGCAATTGCTGGTTAATAGGGTAGTTCTATTTTTAATTTTCTGAGGAATCTCCATACTGTTTTCCAGAGTGGCTGCACCAGTTGCATTCTGACTAGCATTGCAAAAGAGATCCTCTTTCTCTGCATCCTTGCCAACATCTGTTGTTGCCTGATGTGTTAATGTTAGCTGTTCTGACAGGCATGAAGTAGTATCTCATTGCGGTTTTGATTTGTATTTCCCTGATGATGAGTGATGTTGAGCATTTTTTCATGTGTCGGTGGACCATCTGGATGTATTCTTTGGAGAAGTGTCTATTCATGTCTTTTGCCCATTTCTTCACTGGATTGTTTGTGTTTTGGTTGTTGAGTTTGAGAAATCCTTTATAGATTTTGGATACTTACCCTTTATCTGATATGTCATTTGCAAATACCCTCTCCTATTCCATCAGTTGCCTTTTAGTTTTGCTGGTTGTTTCCTTTGCTGTGCAGATTTTTGTTTTGATGAGTTCCCAATAGTTCATTTTTGCTTTTGTTTCTCTTGCCTCAGGAGACATGTTGAGTAATAAGTTGCTGTGACCAAGGTCAAAGAGGTTTTTGCCTGCTTTCTCGAGTAGGATTTTGATGGCTTTCTGTCTTACATTTAGATCTTTCATCCATTTTGAGTTTATTTATGTGGATGGTGTAAGAAAGTGGTCTAGGTTCATTTTTCTGCATGCCACAGTCCAGTTTCCCCAGCACCACTTGCTGAAGAGACTGTCTTTATTCCATTGGATATTCTTTCCTGCTTTGTCAAAGACTAGTTGGCCAAACATTTGTGGGTCCATTGCTGGGTTCTCTATTCTGTTCCATTGATTTGAGTGTCTGATTTTTGCCAGTATCATACTGTCTTGATTATGGCTTTGTAATACAGCTTGAGGTCTGGAATTGTGATGCCTCCAGCTATGGTTTTTATTTTTGTTGTTGTTTGTTTTGTTTTGTTTTCAAGATTATTTGGCTATTCAGGGTCTTTTCTGGTTCCATAAAAATTTTAGAATTGTTTGTTCTAGCTCTGTGAAAAATGCTGGTGTTATTTTGATAGGATTGTTTTGAATATGCAGATTTGGGTAGTATTGACATTTTAACAATATTTGTTCTTCTTATCCAGGAGCATGGAATAGTTTTTCATTTTTGGTTACTTCTTCAATTCATTTCATAAGCTTTCTATAGATTTCAGTGTATAAATGTTTCACTTCTTTGGTTAGATTTATTCCTCTGTATTTTATGGGTTTTTTTAAATTTTTTAATGTTTTTTTATTTATTTTTAATACAGAGAGAGACAGAGCATGAGAGTGGGAGGGGCAGAGAGAGAAGGAGACACAGAACTGGAAGCAGACTCCAGGCTCTGAGCTAGCTGTTAGCACAGAGTCTGACACGGGGCTCGAACCCACGAATGTGAGATCTGACCTGAGCCGAAGCCAGAGGCTTAACTGACTGAGCCACCCAGGTGCCCCATGTATTTTATGGGTTTTGGTGCAATTGTAAATCAAATCAATTTTTTAATTTCTGTTTCTGTTGCTTTATTGTTAGTGTATAGGAATGCAACCGATTTCTGTGCATTGATTCTATATACTTCGACTTTGCTGAATTAATGGATAAGTTCTAGCAGTTTTTTGGTGGAATCTTTTAGGTTTTCAATATAGAGTATCATGTCATTGTGAAGAGTGAAAGTTTACCTCCTCCTGGTCAATTTGGATGCATTTTATATCTTTGTGTTGTCTGATTTCTGAGGCTAAGACTTCCAATACTATGTTGAATAACAGTGGTGAGAGTGGGCATCCCTGTCTTGTTCCTGACATTAGATACCAAGCTCTCAGTTTCTCCCCATTGAGGATAATATCAGCACTGGATCTCTCATTTATGGCCTTTATGATCTCGAGGTGTAATCCTTTTATCCTTGAGTGATTTTATCAAGAAAGGATGTTGTGTTTTGTTGAATGCATTCTCTGTACTTTTGAGAGAATCATGTGGTTCTTGTCCTTTGTTTTATTGATGTGATGAGTCACATTGATTGTTCTGTGGTTATTGAACCAGTCTTTTATTCCAGGTAAAATCTCACTTGGTTGTGTGAATAGGTTTTTTTTAAATGTATCATTGGATCCAGTTGGCTAATAGCTTGTTGAGAATTTTTGCATCCATGTTCATCAGGGAAATTGGTGTATAGTTCTTTTTAGTGGTTGTATATCTGGTTTTGGAATCAAGGTAATCTTGGCTTTCCTTCCATTTCTATTTTTGGAACAGCTTCAAGAGAATAGGTGTTAACTCTTCTTTAAATGTTTGGTAGAATTCCTTGCAAAGCCTTCTGGCCATGGACTCGTTTTGATTACTAATTCCATTTCTTTACTGGTTGTGGGTCTGCTCAAGTTTTCTGTTTCTCTCTGTTCAGTTTGGTAGTTTATGTGTTTCTAGGAATTTGTCCATTTCTTCCAGATTGCCTATTTTATTAGTATATAATTGGCCATAATATTCTGTTGTTATTGTTTGCATTTCTGCTGTGTTGGTTGTGATCGCTTCTCTTTCATTCTTGATTTTATTTCCTTGAGTCCTTTCCTTTTTGTTTTTGAGAAAACTGGCTAGTGATTTATCAGGTTTGTTCATTCTTTCAAAGAAGCAGCTCTTGGTTTCATTCATCTGTTTTACTGCTTTTTCGGTTCTGATAGCATTGATTACTTCTCTAATCTTTATTTTCTCCAGTCTTCTGCTGTTTGGGGGCTTTATTTGATGTTCTTTTTCCTGCTCTTTGAAGTGTATAGTTAAGTTGTGCATCTGATACCTTTCTTCCTTTTTAGGAAGCCATGGGTTGCTATATACTTCCCTCTTATGACTGCCTTTGCTGTGTCCCAGAGGTTTTGGGTAGTGCTGTTATTATTTTCATTGGCTTCCATGTAATTTTTAATTTCCTCTTTGACTTCTTGGTTAGCCCATTCATACTTTAATAGGATGTTCTTTAGTCTCCAAATAGTTGCCTGTTTCCAGATTTTTTCTTGTGGTTGATTTTGAGTTTCATAGCATTGTGGCCTGGAAATATGCATGTATGATTTTGATCTTTTTGTACTTGTTGATGGCTGTTTTGTGTCCCAGTATATGATGTATTCTGGAGTATATTCCATGTGCATTGGAGAAGAATGTATATTCTGCTGCTTTGGGATGAAATGTTCTGAATATATCTGTTAAGTCCTTCTGGTCCAGTGTGTCATTCAATGCTATTGTTTCCTTATTGATTTTCTACTTAGATGATCTGTCCACTGCTACAAGTGGGGTGTTGAAATCCCCTACTATATGGGATTATTATCAATGGGTTTCCTTATGTTTGTGATTAATTGATTTATACATTTGGTGGTTTACATGTTTGGAGCATAAGTGTTTATAGTTGTTAGGTCTTCCTGATGGATAGACCCCTTAATTATGATATAATGCCCTTCCTCATCTCTTGTTACAATTCTTTATTTTAAAATGTAGAATGTCTGATATAACTTTAGCTACCCTGGCTTTCTTTTGTTGACCATTAGCATGAGAAACTGTCCTCCATCCCCTTATTTTCAATCTGAAGGTGTCTTTAGGTCTAAAATGGGTCTCTTGGAAACAGCATATACATGGATCTTGTTTTCTTATCATTCTATTGCTTTACTTCTTTTATCTCCACAGAAATGGGTTCTAATCTATCTTCATCCCCACCTACTATTCTTATTATTGTGATTCCAAACTCTAGTTTAGACATCTTGCTTGTATCTGTGTTTCTTCCTGCTCATTCTTTTGGGGTGAATTCCTTTTTTTCATCATTTTGAAAAAGAAAAAAATTAATAAGTTAAATTTTTTAAACTCAAAAATTAGAAACAACATTAAAAAATCAAATAAAGTATGCTAAATCCTAGGTTTCTTTTGGTCTGGATGTTGAAAGAAGCTTAATAGATTAGAGAAAAAAAGGGAAAAATGAAACAAAAGAAAAAAATGGAAAACGTTTGAAATTTTGAAAAAATGAGAAATAGAATAAAACTAAATGATAGAAGCAAAATAGAATTTGAAAAAATTACAAAAAAGGAAAAACATAGAAAAAAGAAAAAATTAAATAATAATTGTAAATAAAAGTAAATATTTTCTCTTTCTGTATTCAAGGAAAAGAAAAGAAATGTAAAAGAAAAAAATTGAATAGGTGGACTAGTGAACAGATGAAATACAATTGATTACATTATTTTCCCTGAGAAGTCAAAGTGTGAAGTATTTTATGGTCCTTAAACTAAGCAGTTGGAGAGATTTGTGGTGCGCCCGAAGACACAGGTTGGCCCAGTTGGGCAAGGTTTATATAATGGCTCCATTCTCCACTAGATGGCGCTGCTTAGCTCACTGGGATGGATTATTGTGGTGCTTGAGAGTGTGTTTGCACATGCGCTGGAGGGGAGAAAATGGTGTCACCCAGAACCCAGAAATGGCAATCTGGAAACTCTGTTCTCCCTGATCAGCAATTGAACACCCATCTTTTGTCTCTGGCTTCCGTCAACTCCCCGCTTTTACACTATGACCAAGCCATCAGGTTGCCAGGCAGAACCTTCCTCCTGAGTTTTATTTCAGCTGCGGCTGTGTTTCCCAACCCCTGACTTCTGAAGGAATGCAGCTTTGACCTGCCCAGATGTTCTGGAGGTGGGTCTCACCAAGCAATGGCCAGATGCCGGCCACACCCAGGGATTTTCACCAGACTGTGCTGCTGCAGATGCCCAGAGTCTGCGGCTGGGTGCCAGCCCACTCCAGAAAAAGTCCGCGTAATCATATAGCAGCAGCGTTTCAGGGATTATGGAAAATTGCAACACACATGTGGCACCAAGCTTTCCCCTTAACATTCTTGTTCCAGCACCAGCGATGTGGTTGTTCTCAGCAATCCACTGGGGCCTTTGCCTGTAGGGAGCCTCACTGCCTCTACCAACTGTTCTCCCAGCAGGAGAGCTGCCTTTCCACCCTGTGGCCCGAAGAGCCCGGAACTCAGTCTGCTCCTGGGGATTCAACCTTCTCACCAGAGCACTAACAGGTATTGAGCTGTGGAGTTGCAGCTGTGCTTTCCCTTTTTATAGTCTTAATGGAATTTAAACCCTCTCCTTTCTCCTTACACCCTTTTTTATTCAGTCCTGTGGCTGTTTTCACTTTTCCACTTTCTCTGTAGCTGCTTTTTTTTGGGAGGCAGTGTTTTCCCATACTCTCCTCCCTTCTCCATCTCTCTCCACAAGCAAAAACAACTCCCTGCTCTCTGCAGCTTCTCTCTCCCCCAGTTCAGCTCTCCATGCTGCATACCTGACGTATTCTGTGGTTCAGGTTGTGCAGACTGTTGTGTTAATCTGTGTGACTCCAGATCAGTTTTCTAGGTGTGCTGAATGGTTTAATGTTGATCTGGCTGTATTTCATGGACACAATATACCAAAAACCTTACATGCTGGTCTGCCATCTTGGCCCTTTCCTCCCACCAATTATATTTTACTATTAAGCAACTCTTCTGGGAATTACCTACTAGAAATATATATGGCAATTATAGTATTTTATGTGGATATTGACACTTTGAAGTAAGCATTCCAAGTGAATACAGTGGAGTTCACTTTAGGTAGAGTAGTGAAAAAAAATTCTTTCAGGAACTGATATTTTAACTTAAAACTAAATGAAGACAAATAACTAGTCCTACAAAATTTTGGGGAAAGACTATTTCAGACAGAATAATATTTAAATGTCATGCCCACGAGAAAGGAGAGACTGGTATGTCTAGCTTGAAGAAAGGTAGCTGGCACATAGTCCACCAGGAAGAAATAGGTAGGAGATGAGGTCAGAGATTTGTAAGTTATTACATACCATAAAGGAGGTTGAGTTTTATGCCAACTGCAATGGGAGAGCAAGTTAAGGGTCTTAAAAGGAATCGTATTTGAAGTTAAAACAGCATACTTGCTGCCTGTGTGGTGAAAAGAATGCCAGTTAGGAATCCAAAACCATAGTCCTAGTTAGACATAATGTTGGTTTGGATCGGTGTTAGTGGTAGAGATGATGAGTTCAGGATCTATTATAGATGGAGCACTGACAGGATGTTTTGATGAAT
Organism: Suricata suricatta; assembly: GCF_006229205.1. Taxonomy (NCBI): domain Eukaryota; kingdom Metazoa; phylum Chordata; class Mammalia; order Carnivora; family Herpestidae; genus Suricata; species Suricata suricatta. The sequence goes on along the minus strand of NC_043705.1, from coordinate 78,240,358 downwards.
TATATATTAGAGATGAGAGAAGGAGAAGAATCAAGAATGGGTTTTTGAATTGGACACCTAAATAGAGAGTGGTAACATTATTCTAGAGAATACTATAGGAGAAACAAAATTGAAATGTGAATGAATTAATATATGTGGGGAGGGGAGGGGGCAGTGAGTATGTGTATGTGGAAATCATGACTTCTGTTTTGCCAACTATTCAAATAAGACAGTGCACCTTAAGTAGAAACCTATGTGATACATTCTTTAGATTACCTTTCTAGGAAAAAAAATCTACAGTCACCTGTTTGCTTTCTTTAGTCAATCACTGAGTTTATTAGTAAACAAAATGCTTCTTCTCTCAAGTTGGTTACCTGGAAATGAAGCGATAAATTTCATACTTAGTTATGATAAGTAATTAATTCCAGATATATAGTGTATTGCCATCCTTTTCCTTCTAACTGGATTTTGAGCAAACTTTATATTTTAATTGGCTTGCTTCATATGTATTTTAATATTATGTTACTTCATGCTCGTTACTCCATAAATCATAGATGAATACATAAGTCTGTGAGTGAACTAACAAATATCCATTTCTTCAAACTCAGTTCACCAACAAATTTGAGTCAATAGCAACACTATATACAAAATTCACTAATTAAAAATGTTAGCTCTTGATGAGATGAAGCAATGTGCCAAATTTGACCTGTGAATCATAAATTTCTTCTCTTTCCTGAAGAATTAGCATTTGGATATATGAGCATACTTTCTCACCAAATTGGCAAAGGAAGTTGGTAAAATGCAGAAACAGCAATGGTTTGCTTCAGAGCCATCCATTTAATGTAAGAAAGGGGGCAAGAGATTGTTTTAATTCATATACAGACAAGAACAGTCCTGTACACATGGTTTAAGAAGTACCACTTGAGAGTGTTAATTTACACAGTTTTGTTCAGTGGCTGAGTTAATGGAGAAACAACGCATGCATTTAGTTTTAGCCTTAAAAGAGATGTATACAACTTATTTTACTCTGTTACGTTTTCAGAGAAGCTAATAATTCTGTCCTTTACGTACTGTGCAAACACTGAACTCACTTGTTCTCTGTCAGCTCTGGAATAATAGCATAGCTCTACACCCATTTCAAGGAAAACATTGATTGCTTCTGGCCCATTTCCTCTTCTCCTTTGCAACACAAGAGGGCTGTGCAGCCAGACTGCCTCGTGCAAGCCACTGGTTTCTCTGCATACCCGCGCTGTGCTGGGGACAAACGGCTTGCTTTCTGAAGCTTCATTTCTCATTTGCAATCTAGACATGATATAGTGCGTTTTTTTCTTACAATCATTAATAATAAATAAATAATCTAATACAGTTATTGGAAAAAAGTAAGTCCTAAATTAAAACTAACACTATCACAATACTGGGTTTTGTGGGGAGGGTTGTTTGTTTTGGGGGGGAAGGGTTCACCTCCTGAGCCCAATAAGAGTAATGCTCACCAGAAGAGCAAATGATGGCAATCAATTCAAAGTGATTTTAATAATTTCTTTGTGGAGACTCTCCCTTCAGCAAAGCAAACAGAAAAACCCTTGACTCACACAATAAAGTCATAAAGTCAAGAGTATTTAGGGGTCACCAAGGAAGTGTAAAAGCACAGTAGTAAATGAGCAGTAGTTGTGTTTTCCTCATTTTGTTTTATATTAGGGAAGATAAATCACATATAAAATATTTGTTTGAGAAATGAGAATAAGACAGAGAATATTGAGGAATGCATAACAACCACCAATGGCTCAAAAAATATATTAGATGTGGTTTATTAGAAGATAAATATAAATAAACTAAATGAAAAAAGGGGAAAAGAGAGTTCAAAACAGGAGAAAGATCAAAGATACTACACTAATATCCAGAAACATATGAAAAGATGCTCAATACCACCATGCATTAGGGAAATGCAAGTCAAAAGCACAGTGAGATAATATCTCACATCCCTCACTATAATAAAAAAATATAAAGACACAAAAAACAACAAGTGTTGTTGAAGATGTGGAGAAATTGGAACCTCTGTGCACTATTGGTGAGACTGAAATGATGCAACAATCTTGGAAATTCTTCAAAAAATTGAATATAAAACTGCTATGTAAACCATCAAAATCCTAGAGGAGAAAGCAGGTAATAATCTCCTTGACCTCAATCGCAGCAATCTCCTACTTGACACATCTCCAAAGGCAAAGGAGTCAAGAACAAAAATGAAGTATTGGGACCTCATCAAGATAAAAAGCTTCTACACTGCAAAGAAAACAATAAAAAAAACTAATATGCAACCGACAGAATGGGAAAGGATAGTGACAAATGGCATATTGGATAAAGGGCTAGTATCCAAAATCTACAAGGAACTCACCAAATTCCACACCTGGAAATTGAAAACTTCAGTGAAGAAATGGGCAGACACTTCTCCAAAGAGGACATCCAGATGGCCAACAGGCACATGAAACAATGCTCAACATCACTCATCATCAGGGAAACACAAATCAAAACCACACTGAGATACCACCTCACGCCAGTCAGAGTGGCTAAAATGAACAAATCAAGAGTCTATAGATGCTG